>NC_056729.1:1094403002-1094703002 GCF_019279795.1 Protopterus annectens | reverse complement strand
CCAGTTTCACAAGCACAAAGCACCATATATTCAACACTTACCTGTTCTCCATAATAACCAATGTTAGATCCAAACCCCTTCCCGTGCAATACTCCAATGACTCACGAGAGTAGATCCAAGCCCTTTCCTGATGAGACTGCAGCTCCCATTCCTGCTGCTTGTGTTGCAGTCCGGGCACGATGTATAATCCCAGCGTGTCAGTGCACAGACGTCTCCTCGTGTTTCCCTATCCGGACTGCTGTGAGCATGTGCATACAGTAGACCAGTAGTCTGGTGTACTGCGCAATTTAAAACTTTTGTTTTCTTTTTATTTTTTTAGTTCTTTTTGTTTTGAGGGGGCTGCAGTCCGGCAGTCCAATAGCACGGGCCTCCCCTGGTGTTTCCTCAAAAACATGTTTTTCTGCATTGACAACAGGACACTGTTATCAGCATTGGCAAAAGAACAGATGTTCTTATACAAAGATCCAAATAGAATACAGGATGTTCACACTGTCAGAAAAGCTGGTCTCTTACAAGACATTGTTAAACAAGGAAGCTTAAAAATAATATCATTAAGTCAGCAGTTTGCGTCAGCATCTGCAACAATTAGTATTGTTTCTACAGGATGAGCAATTCTCCAAAATAGAATATCAAGAGGAAATGTATATGTTTATGCATGACTAAAATTATATATAAAGAGCTGTATGAATCCAGTTATGTTAGGGGTATGGTACGGACACATTTGTCCTGAGGTAAATGTTATATCTCTCACATCATCTGTACTATATGAGAAGTAAAGTGGAACAGTACTTTAAGCTGCAATGTTAGTCCATTTGGTTTATTATAAAAAGTTATTTGTTATTGCTCTAAAGCTGATGCTGCAAAGTATATTCTCTCATCAGTGTATATTCTGCAAGGTTCTGTATGCAACAGACTGTGAATGCAAATATAACCAGACTTTGAATTTTAGCAGAATCCAGCCAGCAAGACTGAGTGTCTTAAGAAGACTTCAAATCCATCACAGCAAGCAGTAAGAGCCATATAATTTTTCATCCCCCATACTCACTAATCTAAGAAAATCTCACTTAGCAAAATTAGAATCCTGTTACAACAATATGCCAGGCATGCTGCAAACAAACTATATAGATCACACCACTGTACAGCACTCAAACAACTCAATTGACTCAAATTCCCCCAACTCCTACTCTTTAATCAATTGCCCAGAACATCTTTTATCAAAGAAAACACCTGCCCTGCAAAAACTACTACAGCCATACTCCAGTGCCAAAGCTCTACATTCCTCCAACAAACCCATTATAAAGATAACCACAGCCAACAGTCTAACTGGAGAATCCCTCTTCTCAAACTACATTGGCAAAATCTGGAGTGCACTACTACTGCCTTATCTCAATTTAAAAATATGCGAAAAACTCACTTATCAAAGAAGTGGTTTTGCCCATGCACTGCTCCTGACTAAACTGTCTCCCTCAGATGATATCAGTGTTTCTACTACGTTGACTCTAGCACCATATTATAATAGATTTGTTAAGATCTGACAATAGGGAAGAATAATCAACCAAAAAATCCATGTTTGTTTTTCAATTCAAAATTGTATATCATAGTGTCTCTGTTGCACTATTCAATGATCTCACACAAGGTATCATATCTGATTTGTAGAGAAATTCTATAAGCTTTATTGTTGTATGTACACTATATTTCTATACTATGATCTTTATTTTGTAACACACTGTGTATCAATATGTAATCAAATGTTTTTAACTTGTAGGTATTTTGAGGAAGAGCTTTTCTCAGTGGGCCTCCGTTGAAAAAGGACATGTGTCCAGTCATACTTTCCCGGTAATCAAATGTAAAATAAAATAAAATAAATAAGCAAAGAGCTGAACTGTGGTCAAGCGGGGCCCTAGTCAGGGTAATAAACCAGCCCAACCATATTAATATAGCATTACTTGGCTGTCTGTCCCCAATATTTGTAAAACAATGTTCATCCTTGTAAGTATGTATGTATACTATTTTGTTCTTTTCTTTTACAATGAACACAGAGATGGATAGATCGATGGATTTGGATTTAAATTAGAACTTCTATTTCAGATTTTTACCACAGAAACACTGACAGACATTTGCTAAACAAAACATAAAACAAAATTCTCTCATTCTGAAAACAGATTTAGTATGATCAAGAGTAAACTTCTCTTCCCCTGAAACTCGCATTTATTGAAATTGCAACTGGCAACCCATTAAACTGCAAGAGATGTGTTGGGATCTGTAATCAAATTAGTAACTATGTGAAGGTTGCAAGAATTCAAAAGACAAATGTATAACACATTTTTTAACAGCCTGGGAGAGTCCAGTGGACTCAAGATTCCCTTTTAAGGAGCAGCCCATGAGCACCATCTGGTGAAGTGACTAGCTCAATCACACAGAAAACAGACAAACACTGTGGGAATCAAAACCTGTGCTAGAGGAAGCAGATCATTAAATGATCATAGTCTTACTCATCTATGCTAAATGACATACAAGCTTTTTGTAGCTCAAATGGAGTGAATTTCATTTCCATGGACTTGCAAAACTAAAGCTTAATTAAAAATGTATTTGTACTAAAATATTAACACTAAATTCATATACTTCATGCTGTCCAGTTTAAGATCCTTCTGTTTGCAGCAACCAATAATTTCCTTTACATTAAAACTGCGTTGAGTGTGGAACCAATTGTTTACACACATACACAGATGTGACCATCAGTTCATAGGATCATACGATCATAGGAGGTTATTGGCCTTGAGGCCCTTATAAGCCTAGCCAAATGTTTAGCCCATTAGTAAAAATGAAGAAAAACAGTCGCAACACTTTGCTGGAAACTGAAAACTGTTTTAATGACAAACAGAGTAGCAAATCAACCAAAAACTAAGTGCTTTCACCTTGGATTCCACTGGCATCATCAGAATTGCAAAAAAAGCTCAACATAATAGCTTAAGTACCCTCATAGGTGAAATGAACAACCACATTCTCATACACTTACAACAGTTTTCAGTTTCCAGCGAAGTGTTGCAACTATTTTTCTTAATTTTTACTAGTTTGCTGCTTCTTAGCACTTGGTTGGTGTAAGACTTTAGCCCATGTTTAGACAAGTCAACACCCAAAGCCCCTGTCCAGCAGGGACACAGGTGGAATCCCAGGGGTGCATTTTCTGTTTCCCATCCAGTTATCCAGGGTGTACTTAAAAAGGATAATGAGGTACTCTGCTTGATGTGGAGAGGGAGTCTATTCCACAGATGGGGGAGTCTCTGGGACACAAATCTGTCCCACCAACAAGTCCTATTGATATCAAATACCAGGTTGAGGTCGCATGTATGGGTTGCTCAAGTGGAGCTTGACTTGTGGATATGCAGCAGTTCTATCAAGGCGGGGTCTGAGATTGCTTTGTATGCCAAACAGAGGTCACCTCTGAGTAGTCTGTATGAAACTGAGTAGAGGGACAGGGCTTTTACCCTATCTGTGTAGGGTAGATGTTTGAGTTCCTGGATTCTCCTGGTGAGGAACCTCTGTGGTCTCACCAGCTGCTGCATGTGCTTTGTGAGGTATATGCTGAAGGGAGCATTGTACTCAATAACTGGCCTTATAAAAGGAAGAATACAGGGATGTTATGACCTCTTTGTCCATGGATGAGATACCCTTACTTATGAGGTGGGCCATGTAGAAAGCTTTCCATACATTGGAAGCAACATGGTGGTCAAAAGTCAGGTTGCTATCAACCTGGGTGCCCAAATACTTCACTACTGATTGTGTACTTAGGACATTGTTATTAATGTGATAATATGTGGTGATGTCACTCTCCCCAAAGGGGATGATGATGCATTTTTTGCCATTCAGCTTGAGGCCATGTTTCTGACACCAGTCATTTGTTTGGGTGAGGCCCTCTTGGAGGACTTCCACATCACTTGAGGAATTGATGACTGCACCCAGCTTGCAGTCATCTGCAAACTTGGTCAGCCATAGCCCACTGGTTTTGGCCTGCACCTCAGAGAAGTATATCCCAAACAATAGAGCCCCCAAGACCGATCCCTGGGGTATGCTGCTCGTTACAGGTCTACTGTTTGAGGTGACTTCCCCTATTTTGATTAGGTGGGTTCTATCAGTGAGCCACTTTTCTACCCAATTGGTAACATATGGCTTGATGCCTAGTTAAGAGGGTTTGTCTACTATGCCCGAGTGGGGAATAGTGTTGAAGGCTTTGGCCATGTGATGGTAGGTGGTGTGCACCATCTTCCACTCATCCATGGCTTTGGTGACTGCCTCAAAGAAGTCGACCAGATTTACCAGACATGACCTCCCCTTGACAAAACTGAACCTTGCAGATCAAGCTAGTTAGGCTGATGGGTCTATAATTTCCTAGATTGGTGGATGCTCTACCTTTGTGTAAAGGGATGACAGTGGCTGTCCTCCACTTGGCTGGGACAAAGCCGGTACTCAGGCTTTGGTTGAATAGGGTGCCTAATGGTGCTGCAAGTTCATGTAGGTTGCAGCCTGGGATGTTATCAGGTCCAATGGAGTCTGTATTTTTTGCCTTTGAGAGGACAGTGATGACCTGTTCCCTAGAGATAAGGGGTGGGGGGCAGATACTGGGGCTGTCCAGATTTACTGATGGGGGGAGCAGAGGGGAGAAGTTTTCGTTGAATCTGTCAGCCAGTAGCTTGGCTATATCTACAGCATTTGTGTATGTGGTGTCCCTGACCACGAGTTCTGAACAGGTCTGGGTGCTTCCTCTGAGACTGCGGACATATGTGAAGAAGGCCTTATGATTGTCTCTAGTATATGTGGCCAATTTGGACTCGAAGTTGGCTTTAGAGGATTTCACTTGTGCTCTTACCTGCTTGTTCAAGCTAAGGAGAGATTGCTTCCAGTTGGGCACCTGCTCCTTCTTGGTCCTGGACAGCATTTTGTTTTCCTTTTGTTATATAGTTTATTTATTGCAGATGTCCACCAGACAGGTTTACTCTTCCTTGTGGAGGATGATTTTGTCCTGTCAGGTATTCCTGATTCCATGCATCTATATAAATGCTTATATAGTACTTTGGTGTAGATTTGGATATTAGTGCCAGTTCCTACAGTGGGGGAGGAGACTGTGAAGCTCTTTATACCATCCCTCAGGAGACTGTAATCAGCTTTGGAGAAGTTTTTTTGTTTGACCCAAGCTGGGGTGGGGGGGGGTCAGAGGAGATGGTGACTTTGAAAGTGACCACTTTATGGTCAGATCTTACCATGGAGGATGATACCATAGAGATGCTACAGTTGTTACTCATGTTGGATAATACCAAGTGCAAGATATTATTACCTCTTGTGGGGGTATCAACTAGCTGTTCCAAGGCACTTGCATTGATAAAAATCGAGGAATCTCTGGGCATTTGAGTTCTGGCATGATTAGTTTTTCCAATCTATGGTTGGGTAATTAAAGTCATACAGGATCAGGGCAAAGGGTTGAATCTTGATAGATTTGAAAAGGTCCAGATAGGTGGAGTGGGCATTTTGAGTCAAATTTGGGGGCCTGTAGCTAGCTATAATTTGAATAGGGGTCTTGTCAACAGTTAACTGCACCTGGAGTGTCCCCTGTGCATTATACTATTTGACCAGCCTGGAGGTGTGTGTGTGTCTTTAATATACATTGAAACTCCACATCCTTTGGCTTTGCTACCCACATTTTGGGGTCTGAATGTATGATAGGATGAATAACCAGGTATGGCTCGGGTGCTTTCCGCAGCTTTGAACCAGGTTTCTGTGACTGCACAAATGTCAGCATCTTCCAGGGTTAAGAATGCTTGCAATCAGTGCAGTTTCATGTTAGCATTTAGCAGCATGGCCTTTAATTTGCATTTTGCTGAAATTTTTGTTGGTAGTATTGACCTCATGACGTTTCCTAAAAAAGGCACTATGGGGGAGGCAAGGGCTTTTGCCAGAAGCCTGAAGCCCAAGTGAGACAGATGCAGGCCATCTCTAGCAAAGCATCGTGGTCTGTCGATCATATCTTCCCAGGCTGTCAAGGTACTGGATCCCCCTGAAATGACACCAGAAACTAAGCCTATTGTTAAAGACAATCATTTTCTGTTTGTACTGAGGAATCATTCTGAGTGATGGTAGAATGCTGCTTAAGGCTAGGGACATACCTGCCTGGGACACATGTTCAGCGAGCTCAGACATGTCTGTATTCATATAGTCCTGGAAGGTACATCTCAAGTCATTCATACCAATATGGACTATGACAAAGTCATAACAGTACCTGTTGTTGAGAGACTTGAGTGGATTTTTGATATGGCAGATTTTGGCACCCGACAAACAACTAACCGTGACTTTCTCCTTATCCAGCCTGGTGAGAGGCACATCTGTGTGTCTCACAATAGAGTCTCCTATGACTAATATGTTGGGTTAATGGTTAGGCCTTAGTGGTTGCGAGACACTGGTGTGTGGACTATGCATGGTATGTGGTGTGGGGGGTTGTGGAGTTCTCATGTGTTTTTGCCTCTGAGGTCTCCTTTGTTTGGGTTTGTTTTTGTCTTTTGTTTGTTTTTACAGTCTTTTGAATGACTAGGTAGGTGGACATGTTTGCTTGCAATCAAATGAATGAACAAATACTTAAATAATGACCTAGAAGTATATTTCATTCACAGCTGTGAAAGCAAAACCCATTGCACCCCTATTCCCACCAAGCATCTTAACTCATGAATCAGAGGCAAACACCCAAAATCAGGAAAACATTTTAAATTGTGATCCTAAATACTTAGAAAGTTGGTAGTAAAGCAGGATTTGCATTAACAAACATTTTCTGAAGCATATGAAGTCTGAAACCCACATGCTTGTCATTTAGTGACAATCCACAATACTTTACCAGGAAACCACACATTTTATAAGAAGCAGACCACAGGATAAAAGCTCTCTCAAAGTTAACAAACAACTCAGAGGACAAAAAGTCTACCAAAGCCAAATTTGAGGTAAGTTTGGCCTCCCATGCCAAGGACAACCATAAAGCATTCTTTAGCTATGTTCACAATATCAAAGGCAATACACAATTGTGTACAGAGCTCATTGTAAATAGAGCCACCTATACTGAGCCAGAAGATATAGCAAACCTCATGGCTGATAAATTCAGCTCCAACTTTACCCCTCTCTCCCCCTAAACCTTCCTTCAGGAAATATCAAATATAACTCTCCCTACTTTCACTAGGGAACATGTCCTTAATGCTCTCTCTAAGACCAAGAATACTGCATCAGTGGGCCCAGACAGTAATCCAGGATACCTTATAAATAGCATGAAACATCACCTATCAGGGCCTCTGGAATTATTATTTAACTGTAGCCTCCAAACAGGCTTTATGCCTCATGAATGGAGAAAAGCAACAGTCATCCCTCTGCACAAAGGTGGGCCATCTACAGACCCTGGAAACTACAAACCCATAAGTCTCACTAGTCTTATATGTAAAGACATAGAAATAATTATCATGGAGATGATTAATAGAGATATAGTAAACCTCCAGACACTGGACCCAATCCAGTTTGGTTTCGTCAAGGGCAGATCATGACTACTCAGCCTGGTGGACTTCTTTGAGAAGATCAGCAAAGCAATGGATGAGGGCAAAATTGTTCACACTGCCTACCTTGACCTGGCCAAGGCATTTGACACAATACCCCACTCGGGTATTGTTGATAAACTCAGGAGGTTATGTACAAGCCTGTATGTCATCCGGTGGATAGCCAATTGGCTCACAGACAGGACCCAGAAATTTAGAATTGGGGAGTCCACCTCTATGTAGAGGCCCGTCACAAGTGGAGTCCCTCAGGGATCAATCCTTGGACCGCTTCTTTTTAACCTTTACTTCTCAGAAGTAAAGGCCATTATCAGTAGTTTCTGGCTAAATTGGCCGATGATTTCAAATTAGGAACTGTCATTGAATCTCACACTGACATAAATGTTCTCTGACACAGACAAACAAATAGTGTCAGAGCCGTGGACAAAACTAAATGCCAAAAAATGCATAATAGTATCCTTTGGGAACTCATCCATCCCTGGTAGCTATCATATTGACACCCCTAAGCACTGAGCCAGTAGTCAGGGACTTAGGGACACACATAGATAGTAATCTAGCCTTTGACCATCATGCATCTACAGTGGTGAGGAAATGATTCTATATTGCACAACCTATAAACAAAGGTATGGCATCTAGGTCCAAGGAAGTCATTGTTCCACTATATTTGGCATTCATCAGGTCTATCATTGAGTACAATACCCCCTTTAGAATGTACCTAACCAGGCATATCCAACAATTGGAATGTCCATGGAGATTCTCCACTAAAAGAATACAGGGTGTAAGTAAAATGTTCTATATAGACCACCTCAAGGCTCTATCTATGCATTCTGTCTCCTACAGGGTTTTGAGGGGAGATCTATGCCTGGCATACAAGGCATTGTCAGACCCACTCTGATGGACCTCCTGCATATCCATAAAACATACAGTATCAGAATTACCCGTTCTAAGGATTTAAACCTTGCATGTGATATAAATAGGACCTGCTGGAGAGATAGGTATGTAACCAAGAGACCACCCCATCTATGGAACAGGCTCCTCATCCATGTGAAGCAGACTTCCTCCCTAAGTCAATTCAAGTGCAACCTGGACAATTGGATGGGAAACCTGAAAGCCATCCCTAGTTTGGCACCTATGTATCTAATAGACACAGGTAACCTGTAAATCATTCATCTCCCAGGCCCCATGCTTACACCTATTGAGGGTATCAGAACATGTCAGAGATTTGGGATGCATGGCTAGGCGTAAAAAGGCCCTTGTGGTTGTTAGCCTAGTAAACACCTATGAACAGATAAAGGGAAAAATCGGGGAAATTTTGATTAATTCATTTAAAATGTTACTGCATCAACATGCATGTTCTGAATAGTAAAAGGCATGAAACTCTAATGGTTGACATTCTGACTAATCACAATCCTCAGTGCTTTACCAGAAAAATCTGAAATTTTATGATAGCCAGGGCAAAAATATGAGGGAAAACCAGAGATGGTTAAGGGGTATCTGAGCTCACTAAGTAGTCCAACTGGGCAAAATATGGATGGCATACTTATAATTTTAAGTAGAAAGCTTGAATCAATGTTAAAATGTCTTATTCATTCTAACAAAAAGTACATTTGATAAGGGTAGTTACTAGGCATGCAGTCAAGGAGACTGTTAATAAACCTACTCCAAATTCTCAAGTGTTCCAAAGAACTGTCTGGTTAAGTAACTTGCTTAAGTTCACACTGTAGGCAAATGGTTTAATTCTGAAGGTATTAAATACATACCACAGGAGGTAGCTCATAGAAACTCATACCTTAACTGACATTGCAGCACTACTTATCATTGATATGTAATGAATGCATGACAAACCCTTGCAATGTGGAATATGGAACTATTTAAGGCTCAAAATGAGGTACAGTTAAGAGGTATATATCTCTGGCCACAGGGATGCAACTGTGTAGCATCTGATACACGCCAATGCCTGCATTTCTTAAAGCAAATCTATTTATTTCAGGAGCGAAAACTAAAACATAACACCTACCTATACATGTCAGTCTACTGTCTTTGCAGATTCTCTTGTTGATATGCATGCATTTTCTGATTGGGTCTTAAATTTTAAAAACATCTTTTCTGAGGCATTTTCTTCCTTTGCACATTTTGCACAAAAAAATCATTCAGTGTAACATCTGAGCTAGGCATCCTAATGATGAAAATAAAGAAACCAAACCAGGCTCACTTTTTAAAATGTGTTGGACAAAAGTAATGAATTTACATCATATCTTCCCAAAGGGGAAGCTGAATAACAGAAAAGTCAGAATATTTAAATCCTTTTGTACTTTGTCCGTTAATGTGCAGGATTTTGACACTTAAGAGTCAATGGAAAATATAAGGGTGATTTTTTTTCAAGCAACTGACATTGCAGTTTAATCTCTGTCAGTATTGCTGTAAGTAAAATGTTGCCACTCCATGAAAAATTGTTACGATACAATTTAAATTGGCCTTTTGATAGCTTCAGACCCAAAGAGAGAAAACAATGCACCTCTGCTAACAAAGCTATGAAGTGTTAGGTTCAAATCTGTAACACAGGGAAAAATGGCACAGGGTTTATCAAAGACTGCACAACTCAGACTCCTGGATGTGATAATCAGTCTTGATGTTATTGAATTTGTAAAGTTTTTAGAATTTTATAGGTTCATAGGTAGGTACTAGGCTATCTGCCTGAAGGCATTTATAAGCCTAGCTGAAAAGTGTTGGCTTTCGCTGCCCCCTTAGATTAGTTCCCTGTGCCTCTGTTCAGCAGAGCCACTGAAGTGATCCCCGGGGTAAATTTTCTGTTTCCCATCCACTCATCAAGGTTTCTCTTGAATTGTGTTAGTGAGGAGCTCTGCCTAATGTAGATTGGAATCTTGTTCCAAAGCATGGGAAGTCTCTGGGACAGGAATCTATCCCTCCAGCACATTCTATTTCTTGTTGTGGTGAGGTTTAGATCCCTAGAGCGTGTGGCTCGAGGGGATATGGTTTTCTTTAGGTGGAACATGTCCATCAATTCTGGCTTGGACATGGCCTTGTATGTCAGGCAGAGATCAACTCTGAGTATGCGATATACAACCGAGTACAGCTGGAGTTTCTTCAGTTGAGCTGCATAGGGCATCTGTTTGAGGCCAGTGATCCTCTTGGTGAGGAACTTCTGTGGTCTTTCCAGCTGTTGTAGGTGTCTTGTAAGGTACGTCCCAAATGGGGCATTGTACTCTATAATGGGTCTGATGAGTGATGCGTAGAGGGGCACAATTACCTCATTTGATCTGGATGCAAACCCTTTTGTGATTAGGTGGGCCACATAGAAGGATTTTCTAACCACTTTGGCAATGTGATTATCAAAGGAGAGGTTACTATCTACTTGGGTCCCCAGATCCCTTATTACATCTTCCATATTTAGGGGCTACAACCTATGTGGTAGTTTGTGGGTACTATGTTTTTTCCAAAGGGGATGACTATGCACTTTTTGGCATTTAGATTGAGGCCATGGTTTTGACACCAGGTATCTGTCTCAGTGAGACCCTTTTGAAGGATGTCTGTCTCAGTTGGAGAGTCAATTATAGCCCCAATTTGCAGTCATCTGTGAACTTAGTCGGTCATAGCCCTCCTGTGCTTGTCTGTACCTCTGAGAAGTATATGCTGAACAGGAGGGGTCCTAGGACTAAGCCCTGGGGAATGCCACTTGTAACTGGTTTAGAGTCAGACATAGCTCCCGCAACTCTTACCATGTAGGTTCTGTCCATGAGCCAGTTGGCAACCCACCTTGTGTTGTAGGGGTTTATGTTCAGGCTGGTGAGCTTGCCTATAATACCTGAATGATGAATGGTGTTGAAGGCCTTTGCAAGGTCTAGGTAGGCTGTGTGGACCACTTTTCCCTTGTCTATAGCCTTGGTAACTGTCTCAAAAAAGTCCACCAGGTTTAGGAGGCATGATCTGCCCTTAACAAAGCCGAACTGGGTCAGGTCCAGTGTTTGGAGGGTTCCAATGTCTCTGTAAATGAGATCCATGATGATGCACTCCGTAGCTTTGCAGACCAAGCTAGTCAGGCTTATAGGGTGATAGTTCCTGAGGTCTGTTGTGGCTCCACCTTTGTGGAATGGAATAACCATTGCTGTGCATCACTCTATGTGCACGTAGCCCGTGGAGAGGCTGAGTTTGAACAGTGTGTTTAGGTGAGGTGTTTGAGCTCGTGTAGGACACAGCCTGGGACATCGTCCAGTCCCATCAATGCTCTGTTTCTGGCTTTAGAGAGGGCTGTTTTAACCTGAGTGTCTGTGATTTCAGGGGCACTACATTCTTCTGGTATGGTTATGGGCCCTTTTGGGGGTGAGGGGGGGGTGAAGTTTGCACTGAACCTGTCTGCCAGGATGTTGGCTATATCAGTTGGTTCGGTGTATTTTGTGCCATTCTGCACAAACACCAAGCCGATCTGAGAATTGCCACTTAGACTCTTGACATAGCTAAAGAATGCCTTGTGGTTATCTTTGGAATCCTTGGCAATTTTTCGAAGCTAGCCTTGGATGATTTTATGAGGGATCGTAGTTTTTTGCTGATACTGATCAGGGCATGTTTTCCCTTCTTGGGATTTTAATCTTTTCTGTACTAGTTTCCTCCTTCTATTGTATAGCTTGTTTATGGCAGGGGTCCACTAAACTGGTTTCCTTTTCTTGGAGGAGTGAGTCTTGGTTTTGCTTGGGATAGCACGATCCATGCATTCTTGTAGGTGTCCGTAGAGTGCATTTGTAAAGGATTTTGCAGTTTGGACAGCGTTATCCTTTAGCATGGGGGCTTTGAAACTTTCCACCTCGGTCTTAAGTAATGTGAAGTTTGCTTTTGAAAGGTTTTTCATGGTGGTTTCTTTGACTGGGGGTGGGGGCGGAATGTGGCTATCCAGAGTGATTAGTTTGTCAGATCTAGCCAGCAAGGGGTTGAACTCCGGTGTGGAACACCAATCGCCCATGTTGGTGATGACCAGATCCAATATGTTGTCAGATCAATTCTTGTTTTGAGTGCATGTAATCAGTCACAACAAAAGACACTCCCATGAATACAGCACAAAATAAATTAGCATTTTATTTATAATGACTGCATTTCACTAATCAGATATATGCTACTGAATAAACTTCCTTTTCTGGTGTAATATGGCAGTATGTGTTATCAGCCTTTCTAAAAATGAAAAGACTGTTCTGTACTGACTTATGTACTTTTACAGCAAATCTCTCTCATTGACAGGGTTGAGAGATGTAGGTGACAGTTTTATTTGATGTAGGCAGTTTTATTTTCATTTAATGCCCCCCACCACCAGTACCAGGCCCTAGACAACTCCCTAAGTCATCTCGTGCTGGATCCGGCTCAGAAAAGAAGCAGTTAAATAACTGCTAAAAGAAGATTACCTATGCATCTTCTTTATGAATAAATTGTTCCCTGCTCTATAAGCCTTAAACATCAGTAACTCACGTATTGACAGAGTACAGTGGCCATGGTAAGATGACAATATAAGAAACAGTGTTTCATCTGTAAGCTCTAATTATCAAAATGTTCAAAGAGAAAAGGATGCACATTATGCATATTAATGGAATGATAATAGATATCTTCACAGAATTTTCCAAAGCTTTAATTTTTAAATAATAATGCATACTGTTTCTTCAGAGTTTTCCAAAGCTTTCATTTTTAAATAATAATGCATACTGGTCTCATAGCTGGCCTAGTCAGGCTGATGGTAGTTTGTCAGAGGAAATAACAGATTATGGAAATTTCTGGAAAAGCTGAATGCCTGCTGTAGGAGTCTGACAGAAAGCTACACCATGTTTCCAATGCCCTCCAGTCATACATAGAAGATGCAACTGTACAAATGGATGTGCACTGGTCAGAAAACAGAAGAAGCCCAATGGCTAAACTTAGGTCACCTGACTAGTACCGAGACCAAAAGGCAAAAGGAAGATTATAACACTCAAGAGGTCTAAGACAGAGAACTCCAAAAAGGAGAACATGTAATTTTAACCTACAGATGAAGTGAATTAAGGAAACTAAAAGGAAAAAAATGAAACAGGGTAGAAATATTCTTGTGACTATAGTTAGACAAGCAGAACAAATGAGATGGCTATAGTTTAAGCACAGATGGTGAGTAATGATAGAAAAATGTGTCAGGAAGAAGATAGTGTAAGAAAAATGGAAGTTGCTATTCTATGAGGAAGGATAACAGAATGATCAGGCACAATGCTCTCACTGAGGATGGTCTCATTTGAGAGTGAAGACCAGTCTAAACCACTATATAAAAGGCACTGCATTTCTGATAGTTTAGTTACTTGATATTTCAAAACAGGAAGAGGGACTCTTAGCTAGCAATAGGGTCTACTCATGATAGGAAATGTTCACGGTAAGGGTAAGTTACCACATAAAAAAAGGAAGCTCAAATCCTCTACTTCTTGCAGCACAATATAAAGCCGGGGGCAGCTGTAGTGAGAAGTATGACTCTGGAATAAACATTTGCATAAATGAAGCAGTACAGTTTCGGGTGGCCAAAGTTAGTAAATGCAGTTGACACCAATCCATTTTTAGAGGCAAATCTGCATTTCCAGGTTTGAGACTGAAACTTTCTTGCTGTTTTGCACATTAGTACATGTCTCACTACAATGGGCAAGAAACTGTGCAATTGTACTTTGCTCATCTAGACTTTATCTCATCTCCTGACTTCAGTCACTTCCTATAGCTCTGTCTAAGCTGCAACACCTTACTAACCACTCAACCTTGCTTAACCCCTACTCCATCATTCCCCCATGAACTCTTCTAATGCTCTTTCCATACTCCTATCTATATTCAAAAAATATGTTCAAACTTTAAGCCTAATGAAACTATATTTTAAAAATTCTCAATTTGTACTGTAGTGATGTTGTATAATTTTTAATGTGTACTATTTCAATTGTATAAAACCGTTCGTTTGAGCTTTCTCCCTCAGCATCTACAGAAAATAGGCTTCATATCAGCCAGACTATTACAGCTAAGAAATGAACAAAACAAATAAATGATTTCTAGGTAGCTACCAGTAAAGTACTGCCTGAGCTGAAACTTTCCACTAAGCTAGCCAGTTTCCATGTATATGAAACCTGCTATTCCACTGACAAATTATTCTCATCCCTCATCTGGAAGTTACTTTCCCCCTTGTAGCCCAAGGCAGCTCTCATAACACATTGACATGTTAACTGTGCATCACATCTATAGATTTATCAAGTTATCTAATGCTTGTATCCATTAATGCCTTCACCCCAACACTGCACTCTATCCTGCCAGTCCCTGAAAGGGTCACATTTCTGTTTTCCTTTACTATTTTCCAGCATTCAAACACCTGCCCTATAAACATACAGTATATAAACTTCCATTTCCATGTAAAAGTATCTTTTTCATTTATATAAAAAGGAAACACTTCATTTAGATGAGCAGCATTTTTTATACCTCAAAAAGTTCACATGCTGTTCAGAGTTCATTGCCATGTCATATTTGAAATCCAGCCAGTCCATACTCTTTTCTTATCTAGTTTACCAGTTAACATGCTTCAGTTGTTCTACTAAAAGTTAGATTTGCAAGCTTATCTGTTTCTTTGCTAATATTTTCTTACTCTATTATATTTATACATTTTCCTTGGAGTTATACCTGTAACTTGCTTAGATTGTTTATTATTTTTTTTTAAAATAAATGTGTTTCCCTGTTATGGCTCGATATGTCTTTGAGCTGGGTAACAGTTGAAAAAGGATCCTTAGAGCAATCCACTCATCCAGTTATAGGTTCATAGGTGTGTACTAGGCTAATGGCCCTGGAGCCTTTACATGCCTAGCCCATAGAAGTGCCCTGGCATTATGCAGCCCAATGTTAGTTCCCAGGGCCTCTATCAGGTAGTGCCACTGGAGTGATCCCTCGGGTGAACTTTCTATTACCCATCCACTCAAAGATTTCTCTTGAAGAGGGAAAGTGAGGTGCTCTACTTGACATGTAGGTAAAGTCTATTCCAGAGCATGGGCAGTCTCTGGGTGAGGAACCTGTCCCTCCAGCATCTTCTGCTGATTGTAGTAATGAGGTTGAGGTCTCTGGAGTGTGTGGTGCAGAGGGAATGGGATTTCTTTAGATGTAGCATTTCTAACAGAGCTGGGTCAGACATGGCTTTGTAAGTCAAAAAAAGATTGCCTCTAAGTAGGTGATATGTGACAGAGAATAGCTGGAGTCTTTTGAGTTTGTCCGTATAGGACATGTGTTTAATGCCAAGAATTATCATCATGAGGTACTTCTGTGGCCTCTCCAGCTGTTGCACGTGTCTAGTGAGGTACATGCCAAATGGGACATTATACTCAATGATAGGTCAAATGAGGGAAGAGTAGAGACGATGACCTCTTTCTTCCTGGAAGCAAAACCTTTGGTAATGAGATGTGCCACATAGGACTTTCTGACCGCAGTGGCAATGTGGTGGTTGAAGGAGAGGTTGCTGTCAACCTGCATTCCCAGATCTCTTATAATGCCTCAGTGTTCAGTGGGCTCCCTTCGATGTGGTAATTAGTGGGAACTGAGTTTTTACCAAACAAGATAATGAAATTTTTTTTGGCATTAAGCTTAAGGCCATGGTTTCAACACCAGTCATTGGTCTCAGTGAGGCCTTTCTGTAGGATGTCTGCATCACTTGTGGAGTTAATAATGGCTCCCAGCTTGCAGTCATCTGAGAACATGATCAGCCAGAGTCCTTTTGTGTTGGCCTGGACTTCTGAGAAGTAGATGCCGAACAGGAGAGGACCAAAGACCGATCCCTGTGGGACTCCACTTGTGACTGGTCAGCAGTCTGACTTGAAGTCTACTACTTTCAAACTGTGTGTTCTGTGAGCCAATTTGCAACCCACCTAGTAATATAGAGTTTGATGAGTTTACCAATAATTCCTGAGTGAGGAATGGTATCAAAGGCCTTGGCCAGATAGAGGTAGACTGCATACACTGCCTTACTTTCGTCCATAGCCCTAGTGACTGACTCAGAGAAGTTAACCAGGTTGAGCAAGCATGATCTCCCTTTCACAAAGCCAAATTGCATGGGGTCTAGAGTTTAGAGATTTCCTATGATGATGCGCTTCATAGCCTTTCATCTCAGACTCGGGTTAATGGGCAATAATTCCCAGGGTCTGTAGTTGATCCCCCTTTATGGAGAGGGATGACTGTAGCAGTGTGCCATTCGGTAGGGACAAAACCTCAGGTGAGGCTGTGACTGAACAGGGCACACAAATGTGGTGCCAGTTTGCATTGCAGCTCATGTAGAACTCAGCCAGGGATATTATCGGGTCCCATGGAAGCTGCATTCTTGGCCATGGACAATGCAGGTTTAACCTGTGCTGCAGTAATGCTGGGTGCCTGGCATTCTTCCAGTATTGTGATTGGTCCTTTGGGGGGAGGAGTAAAGTTGACACTGAATCTTTTGGCCAGTATGTTGGCAATATCTGTTGGCTCAGTATAGGAGGTACCATTGTGCAGTAAGTAACTCAGAGCAAATCTGGGTATTGCCATGGAGGTTCTTGATATAACTATAGAAGATTTTGTGATTGTTTTAGTGTCTGCCACAATTCTGCCTTCATAGATGGCTTTAGAGGATTTGTTGAGGGATCAACTTTTTGTTAAGGCTAATAAGGGAATTTTTCCAGTCTTGGGACTTCACCTTTTTCTGCAATAGTTTCTTCCTTGTGTTGTAGAGTTTATTAATGGCAGGGGACCACCAGATTGGCTTCCTTGTTTTGGAGGCGAGCATCTTGGTTCTGTTGGATATGGCTAGTTCCATGCATTCATGTACATGTTCGTACAGTGCATTGGTGTATGATTCAGCAGTCATGCAGCTATTTTTCATTGGCACAGGTGCCGTGAAGTTAGCCACCTCTGTTTTTAGGAGCCCAAAGTCACAGTTGGAGAAGTTTTTCAAGTTGTTTACCTTTGGGGGGTGTAGGCGGGTGTAGGTGAAATGTAGATTTCCATCAACTAATTACATAAATAAATAAATTGCATCAGATGGCTAAAATTGCATTCAATGGCCGAAGAGATGTATATTTGATGTTAGCCATTTAAATGACCCATTGCATATTGACAATTTCTGCTGTAGTATGAAGGCAGATGTGGTCATAATAGTACGGAAGTTAAACAGAACAAAAGGGATAACTGAAAAGTAAAACAATGCAAAGAAAATAATTCAGATACAAAAGAATACACATAGAGGAAGGATATAGGAAAATGATAAATGTGTAGCTGGAGCAGATGCAGAGTGGATGGGAAGTACAATCAAGGTAGGATACTCAACTCAATATTTGGCCCACCAAGTAGTAATAGGGAGACTTGTAGAAGGTTTAAATGTCAGAGAGGCAGTTAGAAGAATTAAAAGGAAAAAAGCTGGAAGAAAAGAGATGCTGGATGGGCTTAAAGAAAAGTGGAAATCAGAAAATGCAGAGATATCTTCTGTAGGAAAATGTAAACTAGGAATTTAATGTATTTGCAGCTGAAGGTAAGTTAATCAAAGGTATGTAGGGCCATGGCATTTTGTGAAAAATTCTGAGCTAAAATGTTAATGGGAAATCATTCATGGAAGACAGAATGTGAAGAATGTCATTGTAGTGGATAGTGTGTGAAAAGGTAGGGATTACGTTATTAGAGATCAAGGTATAAAATTGAGGAAAACAACAAGAAACAAAGATACGAAATTAAAAACGATTTTTGCAATTAATGGATATAGGTATAACTGACAGGAAGAAATAAAGTTTTGAATATTATAGACAGCCACATCAAAAATGTCATTGCTTCTGTCTAGCTCCATCATCCCACCAGCTGTTCCACATGGCCCATGCATTGACCTGAGCATGAGAGTAAAACAATATGAAAGGGGTCATCATCAGTTGTGGCTCTGAATGTTTTTCTGACTTGTCCATACAGGCTAGTGATGACTCTGGAAGAGTTTAATGCACGAGTATTATATGCTGCTTTCACTTGCTTCTCCAAGTAGTGCAAACCCAATGATACTATATCTTCTTTGAAGAAAATTACTCCAGTGAATGGTTCAGTGTCCATCAAGGAACTTGAATGGAGCTCATACTTTCAAGCATGTAACCCTCTCACCCTGTGAGAATCACATCAGCTCAAGCATGTAACCCTCTCACCCTGTGAGAATTACATCAGCTCAAGCTCCCCTCTTCTTCACATATCCTGCCCCCTGTTTGCATCTCCATTGCCAGAACCACTCTCAATCCTAGATCACCTGAGTCATAATCAGGTCTTGATCCCTTTACACCCGAGATCTACTTCAAAATACTGTATAAGTCAGAACCATCACAATAAACAGAATAAGTAAGCAGTGGTTTTGCAAAACAGGTGCAACAAATTTATTCTGAGGAAGAACAAAAGCATTATTAGAGATTGATAAACATGTTTAAGAGACCAGAGGGTCCCAATGAGCACCAAACTCTCTGCTTTACATACTTGCTAGTAGAACAGATATTGTTGCAAAAATGGTTAGTGAAGTAGACAGTGAAAACAGGGTAGAGTAATACAAATTAGAAGGCAGTAAAAATGAAAAAGCAGCAAACCAAAGACCAGGAGGGAACCGGACCACACAATTTATAAGCTTTTGTTTGTTTAATAAAACATCACGAACTTCATTAGACTAAAAAAACTTGAAACCACCCTTTAAATACTTGTCATGTGCAAAAATTAAAAATACACTACAAATTTTTTTTAACATTGCATATGTATAAAAACATGGACTATTACAGTGTTTCATCAAATAAAGCCCATTTTGTGAACAGCTTGGCTCACTACATCAAAGCCTTTGTAACTGAAGAAAACACAATGTTAATAGTTTCATTTAGTCCTGGAGGGTAGTCTGATGTTAAAGCTATCTGCTGTTTAGTTTCCATACATTCTAATAAGGCTTTAAAGTTACCCACCAAAGGACCACAAACTACTTTGTCTAAAACAAAGGATGTACATTTCTTAAAATTTTTAATTAATAAAACAAGTGGCAGTGCTTTATTCCTGTCTTTGTTTCTCACTGCCAACACATGGTCATAAATCCTTGGTCTTGCCAACAAAAAAAGTAGTACAAGAATTACATACTGCTAGATAAACAATGCCCACAGAGTCACATGTAAACATGTCCTTTGCCCAAATAACTTTCTTGAAATGGTTCAACTCAACAGAACCTGAATTGGCTATGTATCTACATTGCCTGCAATGACCACAAGCAAAAGTCCCAACAGGGTCATTTACCCCACTGTGTGAAGATGTCTTAGAAATACTTTCAAGTATACTTCTTATGTTACATACCTTTTTATAAGTGAACAAAGGTTCATTACCCAGGACTTTCACCAATTCAGAATGTCCAAGCAACACCTTCCAATTTTCCATAACACACCTAATGATGTCCATTCCATCTGAAATGAGCAATGGGAAGGCAAGCTCAAAACGTCTTGTTGTTTTGATTCACCATACTTGCTACACTGAAATTGCCTCTCAAAACTGTCTCAGAGTTATAACTTCAGCAATAATGTTACGTAACCAAAACAAATCATATCCCCTGGCTGTAAAAAATCCAGTCAGTTTGTTAACCTCACCATCAAAGACAGAATCTTCACTGGTCAAACGACTCACCCTTATAAGTTGTCCCTTGACAACCCCTCTTTTCATTTGTTGGGGGTGAAGATTGTCCCTGTGCAGGTACTGATTGACAAAGGTAGATTTCCTGTGGATACTACTACTGAAACTAAAAACTGTTAATCAAGTAGTTCCAAATGAATATCCAGGAAGTCTATTGTTTCCCCAAACCCTCCCAGGGTAAAGTTCAAAAAACTGGTTGAACAACTCAGGTCTTACAAGAATAGCTGGAAACTATCAAGCTTCACTTGCCACAAAAAAAACAAAAACAAATCATCAGTGTAACACCTGTAAAATAAAATAAAATGTTCTTAGCCGAAGGATGTGTCACAAGAAATTTCATCTCCCACATAGCCATAACTAGATTAGCAAAAGATGGAGCCACTCTAGAACCCATGGCCACACCAGAGATTTGCTGAAAAATACTAGTTCCAAACTTAAAAAAATTACTTTCCAAAATCATTTCCATCAAGGCACACAAAGTGTTAATCTTAACATTGTCAAAGTCAGTATAATCAGTCAAATATTCCCTAAATAAATCAATTCCAACTTCTTGATCTATACTTGTATAAAGGGAAGTGACATTGTGTTACAAAATATATAGTTGGCATATCAACATTTTCCAAATTAAATTCACGTAAAACCTCTGCTATGAATCTTTTAAATAAAACTTTGAACTTTGAACAACAGGGTTCAAAATTTTATCTATCCAAATAAAAATCGGTTCAGTCTTAAAGTATGCTGCTGACACTATGGGTCTGGGGGGGCACTTCTGCATTTGTGGATTTTAGGAATACCAAAGAGAATTCTAACTTAAGATGTTCAACCTGTAAAACATGTATACTGAGTGTCTAATATTACCTTGACAAAATCAAATAAAGTGTCAATATGCTTGAAAACACAATAAAACTTAATTTATATTGACCTGTTTGTAGTTTCTATGGTCACTCAAAAAGTTGCAGCATAGCATTTTCATAGTCCTCAATATGCATAATGATTAGGGCCCCACCTTTATCTGCCTACATTACTCTCAGATGGTCATTCAAAAGGGTGCAGCTTAGCATTTTCATAGTCCACAATATGCATAATGACTAGGGCCCCACCCTTATCTGCCTTCATTACTCTCAGATTCTTGTCAGTAACTAAGTCAATTAATGCTTTCCTCTCTCCCTGAGTAAGATTATCAGTACTGTGGGACCATCTACTAATGTCCCTGAAATGCTGTTCACATAGTGTATGAAAAACAAGTAAGGAAGAGCATAAGGCAGAATTATAAGTACTTCTACATTTACATTGTTCTGTGGGTAAAACAGAAGTAGAACA
This sequence comes from Protopterus annectens, assembly GCF_019279795.1. Lineage (NCBI taxonomy): Eukaryota > Metazoa > Chordata > Ceratodontiformes > Protopteridae > Protopterus > Protopterus annectens. Next base: position 1,094,681,448 of record NC_056729.1, on the reverse strand, counting down.
TCCTAAGTTAGCAGTTCTCTTTGGTACTCCTAAAGTCCACAAATGAAGAAGCGCCCCCCCCCCTCCTTTCAGACCCATAGTGTCAGCAGCATACTCTAAGACTGAACCAGTTTCTATTTGGTTAGATAAAATTTTGAACCCTATTGTTCAAAGTTCAAGGTTTTATTTAAAAGATTCATGGTAGAGTTGTTATGTGAATTTAATTTGGAAAATTTTGATATGTCAACTATATTTTTTGTAACACAATGTCACTTCCCTTTATACAAGTATAGATCAAGTAGTTGGAATTGATTTATTTAGGGAATATTTGACTGATTATACTGACTTTGACAATGTTAAGATCAACACTTTGTGTGCCTTGTTGGAAATAATTTTGGAAAGTAATTTTTTAAGTTTGGAGCTAGTATTTTTCAGCAAATCTCTGGTGTGGCCATGGGTTCTAGAGTGGCTCCATCTTTTGCTAATCTAGTTATGGCTATGTGGGAGATGAAATTTCTTGTGACACATCCTTCGGCTAAGAACATTTTATTTTATTTTACAGGTGTTACATTGATGATTTGTTTTTGTTTTTTTGTGGCAAGTGAAGCTTGATAGTTTCCAGCTATTCTTGCAAAACCTGAATTGTTCAACCACTTTTTTGAACTTTACCCTGGGAGGGTTTGGGAAAACAATAGACTTCCTGGGTATTCATTTGGAACTACTTGATGACAGTTTTAGTTTCAGTAGTAGTATCCACTAGAAATCTACCTTTGTCAATCAGTACCTGCACAGGGACAGTCTTCACCCCCAACATATGAAAAGAGGGGTTGTCAAGGGACAACTTATAAGGGTGAGTCGTTTGACCAGTGAAGATTCTGTCTTTGATGGTGAGGTTAACAAACTGACTGGATTTTTTACAGCCAGGGGATATGATTTTTTTGGTTAAGTAGCATTGTTGCTGAAGCTATAACTCTCAGAGACAGTTTAGCTAGCCCCATTTTGAGAGGCAATTTCAGTGTAGCAAGTAGGGTGAATCAAAACAACAAGGTGTTTAAGATTGCCTTCCCATTGCCCATTTCAGATGGAATGGACATTATTAGGCGTGTTATTAAGGAAAACTGGAAGGTGTTGCTTGGGCATTCTGAATTGGTGAAAGTCCTGGGTAATGAACCTTTGTTCCCTTATAAAAAGGTATGTAACATAAGAAGTATACTTGAAAGTACTTCTAAGACATCACACAATGGGGTAAATGATCCTGTTGGGACTTTTGCTTGTGATCTTTGCAGGCAATGTAGATACATAGCCAAGTCAGGTTCTGTTGAGTTCAAACATTTCAAGAAAGTTATTTGGGCAAAGGACAGGTTTACATGTGATTCTGTGGGCATTGTTTATCTAGCGGTATGTAATTCTTGTACCAGTTTTTATGTTGGCAAGACCATCAGGTCACTAAGTAGAAGGATTTATGAACATGTGTTGGCAGTGAGAGACAAAGACAGGAATAATGCACTGGCAAGACATATTTTATTATGTAACAATTTTAAGTAATTTACATTCTTTGTTTTAGACAAAGTAGCTTGTGGTCCTTTGGTGGGTAATTTTAAAGCCTTATTAGAATGTAGGGAAACTAAATGGTAGATAGCTTTAAGACCAGACTACCCTCCAGGACTAAATGAAACTGTTAACATCAAGTGTTTTCTTCAGTTACAAAGGCTTTGATGTAGTGAGCCAAGCTGTTCACAAAATGGGCTTTATTTGATGAAACACTGTGTAGTAGTTTGTTATTGTTGACTACTATATATATATATATATATATATATATATATATATATACATATAAATTTTCATGTTTTTATACATATGCAATGTTAAAAATTTTTGTAGTGTATTTTTAAATTTTCATGACTTTACAGTGGCTATTTAAATAATTTATTTGAAGCATTTTGTCATCGGATGATTTTTTGCACATGACAAGTATTTAAAGGATGGTTTCAAGTTTTTGTATTTATTCTGATGAAATTCATGGTGTTTTATTACACAAATGAAAGTTTATATGTTGTGTGGTCCGATTCCTTCCTGGTCTTTGGTTTGCTGCTTTTTCATTTTTCCTTTGTTCTTTGGAGTTGTTTAGCAGTTTTTGGACAAATTAGAAAGAGGTAAAAGGACGGAGAGAAGAAAGATGTGCAAGGGCCTTAATGAATGAAGTCTATTTTGGTCACATTATGCGAGAGATACAGAGGATGCTGATGAATATGAAGGCTTACAAGACACAGGAAGTGCAACAATCAATAACATGAGCTAATAGCATATTTCAAGCTCAGTTCAAAGTGTCCAAGGTTGGAGGAATTTTGGAAGAAGCAACAGACTGTTAATTTTTAAAATGTGATGCAGTTAATGAGGAAGTTAAACCTGCAAAAATAGGAATGGATAAGTACTGGCAAACACCAGAACTGAAAGAAGGATTGAAAGAGAAAGAAAAAAGAAAGCAAGTAAGTTAGAGAAGAGTAAAGCCAAGCATCTGCTCTGCTTTTTCAAGGCTGATGGAAAGTGCATGGGATATAAATATATATATATATATATATATATATATATATATATATATATATATATATATATATATATATACCCTTTCCGTCTGGATTGTTGGATCTTGGAGATTAGTAGAAGGTATGCTGGGTGTGCGGGGGGGGGGTGCTTGCCCTTCAAAAACTTGTTTAAAATTTTGGGGTTGTTCCTTGACAAATACGCAAAAGCATGTTGATGTTATTTTGTTGACAACATGTTAACATTAGTTGAGGAGAGGAAGCAGGCATGATTCATGCCTTATGGGAATGATAAGATTTAAAACCAGTTTGGGTGAAAGTAAGTAAAAACCTCACAGGTCATATGTGATACAGAAGGCTCTTGATGACTTGACATTTGTCCTATTTACGGAAAGAACCATGAAAAATCCACACTAGAAACTGAGAAAACAAATGATAATCTTGGGTGGATGCAAAAGTGTACAACAACTCAGTAAAGATGAGGAGCACTATACAGAAATATTGAATGAAAGGGTTTTACAAAATATCTGGTAGCCTATGCCAATAGTATACAGGAATAAAGCCCTGACTACAACGCAAGAGACCTAAGTTCCATGAGGGCCTCTAGTGTTTGATGATTTATGCAGTTAGGATGGGCATGCCTATCCTGGGGGGGTGGGGATGGTAGCTTTCATGTGGATCAAGCCCCTTCTCTGACAACAAGGTATTGGTTAAAAAGTGGAGGCCCATCATGACATGGGGAACCAGTGATGGTAAGAGGAAAGCATAGCCAGCTGAGTTGCTGATGGTGTCCCTCTCAGTGTATGTGGGGGAGCACATACATTTGGACTCAGGGGTCATAGGTGGTTTCTGCAGTGATGCATGTGCTTATGTCACCATCAGGGCCTGAGTTAGACATCAGGAAAGGAAAAAAGACCCCTTGATAGGATGCTGACAAGAACACAAAACACTCTAATGGCTGTCTAGATGATGCGTTCCCTCAGACAGTGTATGCCTAAGTGAGGAGATACTCGATGGTCAGCAGGCATGGAGAAAACATGATTTAAAAAAATGATACAAGTACTATACTTGCTATGTTGATTACTCCACCCACTTGGTCAATAAACAGTGAGATAGATAGATGATAGATAGATAGATAGATAGATAGATAGATAGATAGATAGATAGATAGATAGATAGACAGATAGCAAGATAGCTAGATAGATAGATAGATAGACTGATAGACAGATTATAGGTTCATAGTTTCATAGGTGTATACTAAGTTAATGGCCACAAAGGTCTCTATAAGCTTAGCCATGCAACCCAAAAGTGTCCCACAAATTTTTGTATCTTAGACATTTATATATGAGGTGTATGTAAGTTGGGACATGATTTATTGACCTCCTCTGTCCATCAGATACATGGGCGGCAGACTAGGGGTGGGTTTCTGATTTCCCATCCAATTTCCAGGTTACTTTGGAATAGCGTTAGGGAGGGACTCTGTATCATATGGATGGAGCCCCTATTCCAGAGAATCAGAATTATCTGAGATACTTACACTTCATCACTCTAACATGTCCTATTTATGCCACAAGCAATAGATTTAGTAGTTCTGATGTTCATTTTGTGGATATGCAAAAGATTCATTAGAGATGGATCCAAGGATGCCTTGTAACCTAGGCGTAAGTCACCTCTTAGTACTCTGTAGGAAAAAAGTAAAGAGACAAGACTTTGAGCAGATCTGCATAGGACATTGTGTTTATGCCCTGTGTTCTTTTTGCAGCGAACCTTTATGGACATTCCATTTGCTACATGTGACTGGTCAGATAGTTTCCGAAGTCACACTAATTAGCTGAACACCTGATGTTCATAAGGATCATTTACATATATCCCATGTGCCTCTAATACAAGGTGTTTGGGAAGTCACTAAGTGGAAGTTATACCTTTGCTGGAGTTTTCATTTTGTTTTTGCTGAAGTCAGAATTATACTAAATGGTGAGTCTGATGAGGGCCAAATACAGTGGCATGATGACCTCTCTGGACCTAAATGCCATGGCCCTACTTATAAGATGAGTGACACAGAATGATTTCCTTACTACTTTGGACTCATGTTAATCAGAAGGCTAGGTTACTACGTATCTACATAAATACTCAAATCCTTGACTACCCTGACAAATCTTAGGGGTGTTTTGTCAATGATGTAGTTTGCTAGGGTGGCCAACTTCCCAAAAGGTACTATTATTCATTTCTTGGCATTACACTATGGATTTGACACCAGTCATTTGTCTGTTTTAGACCCTCTTGTAAGATATTAACTTCTTGGAGGATTCTTTGACTGCTCCTAACTTGCAATCATGTGCAGATGTAATCAGGGAGAGGCCCTTGACAGTGTTCTTGACTTCTGTAGAATATATCCTAAAGAAGAGCAGAACCCGCATGGAGCTCTGAGAGACTCTGATTATGACTGGTCTTTTTGTGGAGTAGGTTTCACTAGTCCATGTTATGGAGAAGTTAAGTTTACTTACAATATCTGTATGGAGTATTATGTCAAATACTTTAGCTAAGTGGAGATAGGCAGTATCCACCATTTTACCCTCATCCATTGCCTTGGTAACCTTCTCAAAGAAGTCCACTAGGTTTAGTTTTCATGACCTTCTCTTGGCTAAACCAAACTGTGTTGGGTCCAGTGTCAAAAGGTTTCCTATGTCTCTGTTGATAATTTCCATGTTTATTTATTCAATGGCTTTGGATATTAGACTAGTCAGGCTAATGGGTCTATAGTGTCCAGGGTCTGTTGATGGTCCATCCTTATGAAGAGGGATGACTATTGCAGTCCTCCATTCTCGTGGCACAAAGCCTTTTCTGAGACTATAGTTAAATGGTGACTCCAGTAGCCCTGATATATTTTAGGCTATTCAGGAGGCATGACAGGATATTATCTGGTCCCAATGAGGCTGTGTTCTTAGGCAGCCATGGTGTTGCAGCAGTTAGCATTGCCACCTCATAGCAAGAGATTCTCCAGTTCAATCTTTGGTGGCTGGGGTGCCTTCTGTGCGGAGTCTGCATGTCTTCTCTGTGGTCATGTGGGTTTCCTCTGGGTGCTCCGGTTTCTTCCCACATCCCAAAAACATGCTGTAGGTGGATTGGACACTCTAAACTGGCCCTAGGTATGAGTGTGTGCATGTGTGTGTGCCTTCTGTGGAAGGTTAGGTGCATGGGCTTGCAACTCAACACCGTAAAATTCCACTGCCAGTCATGAGTGGACAGGTGATCTGCTGTGGCAACCACTAAAAGCTTAAAGAAGAAGACTTGAGGCTGTGTTCTTGGCCTTAGCAAGCACAGACAGAACCTGCTCCCTATTTATAGATGTAGGGGGTTATGTTTAAAGGTATATTCTGGGAGGTGGCTGGGGGTGAGTGGAAAGTAAAGTTGGAATTTAATTTGCAAGCCAACAGATTCACTATATTGCTTGGCTCAGTGAATGAGGTGTCATTGACCACCAGTTCGGCACATTGCTGTCTACTGCCTTCAAGGTTTCTGACATAACTGAAGGCCTTATAGTTGTCTTTTATCTGTGAGCCTATCTTGATCTTACAATCAGTTTTCTTGGTCTTGATAAGCCCACTTAGTTGTCTTTTTAGTTTGATGAGAGAGATCTTTTTGAGAGATACACTTCTTGATTTTATCCATGACTTGTTGTATAACCTGTTTAATTTAGGATTCCACCTGGGTGGTTTGTTTTTAGAGTTATGACTTAACTTCTGGTAGGTACAGCAGCATCTATGCAGCTATTGATATAGTTGTACAGAGTTTCTGTGATCAATTCCATATAGGTTTCTATGTTGTCAGGGTTTGGAGGGAGCTGGAATTTTGTTTAATAAAAGGTAGTTTGCTTTGGAATAGTTCCCAACTGTTACAGGGTTTTCTGGGGTTACCATATTCATAGATTTAGGTTCATAAGTTCATAGGTGTTTACTACTCTAACAACCACAAGGGCCTTTTTAAGCCTAGCCATGCATCCAAATATCTGACAAGTTCTGGTACCTGTGTAAGGAAGGACTTGGGAGATTAAACATTTACAAGCAGAGTCCTGGGTAATGAACCATTTACAGGGTGTCTGATATAGATGCCAAACCAGAGATAAATTTCCTGTTCCTCACCCAATTGCCCAATTTACATTTGAATTGGGGTTAAGAATGAAGTCTACTTCACATGGATGGGGAGCCTGTCTGTTCAGCAAGGATTCCTTGGATTGCCTTTGTTATGTTGGACATTTTTTTCAATTTGAAATTGCCTAGAAAAGAGTCTCTGAGGATAAATAAGATAGATAGATAGATAGATAGATAGATAGATAGATAGATAGATAGATAGATAGATAGATAGATAGATGGGTAGATAGCTAGATAGATAGGTAGATAGAGATAGATGATAGATTCATTTTTATTACAAAGTAGGCAGCTTTGTGATCAGACCTTACCAGGAAGGATATGACACAGCGAGGTGCAGTATTCTCCTATATTTGTGAGTACCAGGTCCAATATATTAGAATCGCTAGTAGGATTATCCTCCCTGGTCAAGAGTGTTAGTGTTTGTAAGTCCAGAAATCTCTGTTCCTGCAAATTTGAGGTTGTATAGGATTTCCCGTCTATAGAAGAGTAAAGTCCCCTCAATAGTAAAGTGTTTGGTAAAATGGAGAGTGACTTCATTAGGTCTACGTATGTGCTATGGGTCTCATGAGACATGAAGTGTGACCTATAGCTTGCTAGGATATGGTAATGGACTTTGTCTATAGTAATTTGCTCATGGAGAAACTCCAGTGCATCATTTTTTTTAACAAACCCTAACTAACCTAGAAGTATGTTTGCTGCTGATGTAGATTGAGACTCCTCCACCTTTAGTCCCTGTTTGTGCAGTTGGCGGTCAAAATGTGTGGATAGCACTGAAACCTTGCACTGCTGGCGTACTTTCTGTGATTATAAGCCATGTCTTGGTAACTGAACATTTGTCTATATTCTCCAGGATGAGGAAAGCTTGAAGGGAGTAGAGCTTTTTATTTAAGCGCCTGCCACTGAGCAGTAACACCTTAAGGGTTCCTTGGGTTGCCTTTGTTATGTTGGAAGTTTTGTCAAGTTGGAATTGCCCAGAAAAGGGTCTCTGGGAATAGATTAGATAGATAGATAGATAGATAGATAGATAGATAGATAGATAGATAGATAGATAGATAGATAGATAGATAGATCTTTCGATCAACTAATTAATCAATAAAATAAGAATAGAACAGAAATGAAGGACAAAGCTTAGACAGTAGAAAAAAGAAGAATAAATGATTTTTAATGATTGAATGACTGCACTAAGCTTAAGCTTTTTTTGTTTGTTTTGTTTAAGGGTCTGAGTAATCCCATGGAGGTATGAGGGGACATCCATCCATCCACAACCCCTTTTCCCATTTTTCCACTTAGGGTCAGGGTGTCACTTTAACAGTGGCAATCATCTACAGCCAAGGTTTACACTTCCAGGTGGCTAGCCCTACCACAGCAATTCTTCCACACCACACACTCACACACAGTCTCACACCTATGGCCAATTTAGAGTGTCCAATCCACATATTGCATGTCTTTGGAATATGGGAGAAAACCAGAGCATCCGGATGAAACTCACCCAAACACAAGAAGGACATGCAGACTCTAAAAAGAAGGCACCCCAGCCAAGGATCGAACCAGAAAGTCTCTTGCTGTGAAGAAACAAGACTATTCTCTGTACCACTGTGCCATCTGCATTAGAAGACATCTCAAATTATTGCATTGAAAGAATGCATGAAATCAAAATGTAATGCACAAAATATAACAATGATTTTTTTTATTTTCGTCTTTTTACTGCACCAATTTGCATATGCACTGCAAAGTGTTTACTTTGCAAATATTTTAAGCTGTGAAAAAAAGTTGTTCTGTGATTATTAAGGTATTTCCATAGAAAATTGATTATTTACAAATGAGGGGTATTTTATGGAGCTGATTGAATGATAAAAGAAGTGGCTATATTTGGGTAGAGCAAAAGAAGGAGTTTCATAGCGTACTTACCTAATTAGTGTAAGCTGACTCTTCAAAAAGATTGATTGGGTTTAAGACCGGGTAAGCAGAATTCATGAACATTGTGCCCTTGCATTAGGGCTAATACATAACAAAACTGTGTACCAAATTACTGAATGATTCATAAAATTTGCTACTTAGTGAGGTAAGATCCCATATGCAGTCTTATTCCCATTGTGTAGCTACAGTGCACTCTATACAAGAAGAACACCTGTCTTTGATGCTCTCAAGGACAGTAAGTGCTTCAAAAATACTACAGCAACTGCAAATGGGCTGGTCCCAACTGCATAAGTTACAGGACCAAAACGGTATTCCTGCAGTGGTGTACTGCATCTGAAAAACAGCATTCTCCCTAACCAACCAAGGTGTTATCAGCAGATAGAGCTGAAAAGCTGCATCAGTGTGTACATTTTAAAATGCAAACAAACAAAAAACAAACCCTACCCGCAACAGACTTCCTTGCATACCTCTCAATATGCATACATTAAAAACAGGAACAAAGGCCCTTGAAAAATAGGAACATTCAGCTAAAAATCTGCCCTGGGATTCAGCAAAAGTCCTTATAGGACTAGCATATTCCTGTACGGAAGGTACCATGCATATGCATGAAGGTGCGCTGCCATGCTGCAATATGTACATGGAAATGTGTACGAGAGCAGGGGTGTGTCTGAGAGGAGTGTTCTCACAAGATGCATGCCCCCTGCATAACAAAATTGCTGTACGGCAATGCAAAAAGAGCGAGATCAATCTTTGAACACCAGAGATGTGGCCAAAATGCCATATAGTGTACGACTGTAAAATAAAAGTGTAGTGGCCACTGTAAAACTAGAATGAAGTTAGAAAATGACAGAAAATCTGAAGTGCAGACATCAAACCTTTCAAAAAATGCATGGAAATACAAAACCTGTTAGTCTAACAGCGATAAAGTTTGTAAGAGAAATACTTAAAAAAAATGTCTGTAATGTTTTTTTTTCACATCAGCAAGAAAGTTTAAGCATAGCTGCATGGATGTGCCCGCTGCTTAGCTACGCTTAGCTGAGCTGAAACAGCCCAACAAGTTAAATAGCAATACACATAGAGTAGTGATTAGCATGTATGTGTTATAAGTGGGCAGGCAGGGTTCTATTCCCACTGATGCCATTTGTGTGTGAAATCACCACAAATGTAATTTTTAAGTGTAATTATGTAGTAAATAAGTTACATTTGTAACCAGAGCAGTGTATTAAGGCCAGATGTGAGATGTCAGTGTAATAAAGTTGTGAAATCCCCATATAAACACAAGTGCCCCATACAGACAGTCTCACAAGAATAAATGTAATGAAAGCACAGAGTGGGATGTTAGGGAAGGTAAACAAAATAATAATATGTCAGGAATGATGAGTCAATCCCACACAGCTGATAGTCTATAAAACTAAAATGTAAGTAATGCCAAGCATAGCACAGCCACGCTTACTGGTTGTAAGCATTGCTTAAATACGAATGCTAAACAGTGAGTAGCCATGCTAAGTGGATTTGCCCAGTGGTAAGCAGTGCTGAACCTGCCCTTTAAGCACTGCCAACCTTAGCTAAGCAGGTTAGCCCGTAGCTTAGCTGAGCTCAGCAGTTTCAAAAGTAACCAATGACGACAAAGTGCTGGAAATCGGCCCTATTTAAACGCTGTAGGTGGGAATACAGCCCATAACTAGTTGGAGCTCATCACTGTAGGCACCATGGCTGGAGTAGGAGAAGGTATTTGCTTTTGTGTGCAATGCTGGGGCATTCTGGAGTACTGGGTCATGGTTGGACACCTTGTTGAAAACCATGATTTGTGACTGCTGCAGTGCCAGTACCAGGTCTCAGAATATAAAGCGGAGGCCTGGGACTGTCTTGCCCATGAACTCACCAGTGCTACTGGGATCCCTTGGAATGGTGATCAGGTTCGGCATCACTATGCTGATCTCAAGTGGAGAAAGAGGGACCTTCTGGACCAGTGGGAACAAGAAGCTCAGACAGGGAATGCCCCAGTAGTGTGTAAGTATCAACTGGTGTTTAAGATAGTCCAGGCTGTCTATGTGATGGATAGGTAGTCAAAAATGTTTCTCTGTCTCCTGTATAGCTGCAGCTGAGAAGGCCTCAAATGTGGAGGCACATGGTAGCAGGTTCCAAAGGCTGCAGCACGATGCTGGTGAGTACTGATCTAGCTGGCAGTATAATCAAAAGTAGTAGAATATCACCTGTCAGTGCAGTAATCTGTATATTGTTTGAACCGAGTAAAACTGAAATTACCACAGATAGGTTCATAGGTTCATAGGTTCAGAGGTAGGTACTAGGCTATCGGCCCTGGGGCCTATACAAGCCCAGCCAAAAAGGTACCCTGGCTTTTGCCACCCAAGAAAATTATTTTCCTGTGCCACTGTCGAGCAGAGCCACAGATGATAGCCTTGCTATTGATAGACATAAAACAGTGATAGCATGTCAATAAAACTATACAACTCTGGACTCTTGTTTTCTTTGCAATGTTTTAGTAGAAATTGGAAATGTGTACAGCTTTTGCACAGCAAATATGGCTCTGATAGCATTAAGTATCTGAGGTTCATATGGCAAACAGTCAAGTCTTGTACAACAAATTAAGCATAATAAAGTTCCCCTGCACTATGCTCTGATAGCTGAACATTAAAAATGCTTGCTAACCCTTGTTTCCTGTAATGTAATATCTGAAGGTGTGAGTACACAGTAGAACAGTCTGCCATGCAGGAATGTCAGAAGTGCAAGGTCAGATTGACCAAATCACAGACTAATTGGTAGAAAACACTCACCCAGGAAACAGCAGTTCCTTGATAGCTTGTTCTGATAAACATTAACATTATGACTACTTTTTGAGCAAACTGGAAGGTTTGAATCCCAGGAGTGGTACTAAGCTGTCTGTATATTTTCACACAAGAATATGTGAGTATTGTTACAAACAGTCATATATTGTAAATACACATTTTCCCACAGCTTTGGCAGGTAAGGCAGGGTGGATATTAACCGTAGGATGTGTCTCTTATACACTGCATAGAACACACACTGGCCAGCTCCAAGGCTGCAGATGACAGCAAGAGAAGTACACAGGCCACTTAGTTTTCCAAAAAAAATTGTCCCTCAAGTGTCATGCCATCATGACTATTGGTCACTATCCCCAGCACCCATGGTTCTGTAGAAAAATGAAAGTGGACTATGACATTAGCACACACACACAAGCAGTATGATTGCACATATCAAAGCCGAACCCTATTACTGTGTAGAGTCAGGTAGTGTTAACCCAATTTTTTCCACAAGTCCGGCAGGTAAGTACAGCTGTATATTAGGTGTATGACGTTTGATCTGATACACTGTGTACAATACCCACTGGCCAACTCCAAGCCCATAGGTAGGTGCAATTTCAGGTCATATCTGGAGAGTAGTGAGTAGACTATAATGTACAGAACAGTTGTGAGCAATGTAATAACAAATAGTTGTTAATTTCTCTGTCTCATCCCCCAACCTATCTGCAGCAATAATACAACCAAAAAAAATAAATGGTATGTTTTTAACAAGCCTACTGTTGGAACATGTTCCCCATTGTTATACCAATATTTTAATTGCTGTTCCCTGTTGAAATTAAATCATTGGTGGCCTGTTGCTATCAATGTAACCTGCATGTTGCTGTAATATCCACTATGGTTCCATATCTGCATGTATTCTGTTTGCTATGCAACTGATTGAAAATTGTGTTATGATGTCTATTGGAACACCCATGCATGCTGTTATAACTAATCCTGGCATTGTGTTGTTCATAACTAACCAACATATGTTGTAAACTGTCAACAGCCTAGCTCGTCTGGGAAGGACGATCCCAGCAGATCTGCCTTTCCTGCCTCATTTGGCCATGGCACTGGACCCCAGCACATCTGGGACCAAACCTGGATCTTCCTCATTGGCTGGTCTTGCACCACCCACAGAGTGAAACCACTTCAGGGGATGGTGCTCCCCCACTTGGAGCAGGCACAGACAAGAGCCAATCCCCCAATGTCAGGTCCGGGGTCTAGTGCGTAGGGAGATGCAAAAGGAGTTTGCAGCTCAGCAACACCAGCTTGAGGGCCGTGTGGCGCAACTTGCAGGTCAGCTTGCCCCTCCTGCTCACCCCCCAGCACAGCCACCTTTGGGGCCATGAAGGTGTAGTGGTGACTGCCCATGGGTGGGGACTTCAGTCTCACTGCATCCATCTGTGGGCTCATGTGCCTCAGATTTCCAAGCACCCTCCCCGTCAAGGTGTTCACCCCCCACATGTGTCATACACCTCCCCTCACATATACCTACTATCCTTCCCCAACAACCCATGCTCACCTTAAAAAAAAAGGGCAGTCTGTTCCCACAAAACAATTACACCCCCATACATAGCTGTCCATTTCACAGACATGTCCACTGGACACATGTAATCTTGTCCAGTTGCCTAGACAACACATTACTGTTGTCCTCACCCTTCTCTCAGGAGTATAAGTATCCAAATTCACCTCCAAATTCAATACCTATGCACAGCTGTTGCTGTAGGAGAAATGGACAGCTATGGACCTTCCCTACTGCCTTTCTGCACATCCCTATCCATCTTTCATCTTATTCTTGCCACTGTGTGCCCCTTTTTTCACCACTTTCCTATCTCCCCTTTTTCTTTTCTGTCAAAGAAATTAGTGCGGGGGTTAGCGGGTGTAAGCTCCGCTAAGCAAAGCTAAAATGGAGTAACCGTATTTTAGCAACATTTAGCATTGCACAAACCCACTTGAAGCTGCATTAAAGTGCCTTAATCATCCTCTCACCATCAGCTGTTGTTGTGGCCAGCAACAAAACTAACCAGCACTGTCAATTCTTGAACCTAGAAGGCTTTACACTATAGTCAGCAACCATACCACTGCACCATCTGAATTCTACATATTGCTCTTGCTTTGCCTAACTTATCATGCAGTCCGGTTGTTTAACATTAATGAACAAGCTAACAGCTCCAGGTCTTGAACCCAGGGCCCTGTACACTGCAGTCAGAGACCATACCACTACGCCACCTGAGCTGCATAACTGATGCTTGTTTAGTCAAACTTAACATTCAGTAGAGTGCCTATACGTTTAACCATGTATTACCATCGCTGAGTTGTGAGCAAATCAGTTGGCATATGCTCAAACACAGAATAGGTAAACAGTAGTTATCATACCTAACCAGATTTGTGCATTGGTAAGAGCCACCAAGATAAGCCCACACATTCTAAACGCCTGTACATTTAACCATGTGTTAGTGCCGCCTAGCTTCACACAAACCCATGCAAACCCGCTTAAAGCCGCTTTAAAGTGCTTTAATCACCGTATCTCCATGAGCTGTTATTCTGCCCAGTAACAAAATAAACAGCCTTTGCCAGTTTTGAACACAGCAACATGTACACCATAGTGGCAGCATATAACCATTATGCCATGCAAGCTATAAGAATTGAGGATGATTTCATGAACATATCTTGCAGTTCAATCACTGTGCCATAGAGAATGTATATTGTGAAAGCAGTAAACATTCAGATAAGATATACACACACACACACACACACACACATATAAATATAAATATATATATATATATATATATATATGTATATATATATATATATATATATATATATATATATGTATATATATATATATATATATATATATATATATATATATATATATATATATATATATATATATATATATATATATGGGTTACCTTTTGTTAATCGACAGCCCACTCCATCGAAACCAACTTCACTGACATGGCAGAACATCCACAATGGGAGAGTCAACATTTCCCATATGGTAAGCAACCATTTGGCCATCCCGAATTCAACAACTACCAGTAAAACAAACCCACCGATGTTGGGGGGCTATGGCCCCCACACCCCCCCTATGTGGGGTGCTTCACCTCACACACACCCCTTACTAAATATTCCAACTCCGAGAATGCACTGCCATGGGGGTAAGGGGCAAAATTCAGGTTGATGGCCAAATGGTTACTTACCATGTGGGAAACGTTGGCTCTCCCATTGTCGATGTTCTGCCATGTCGGTGAAGTTGGTTTCGATGGAGTGGGCTGTCAATTAACTAAAGGTAACCCATATATATATATATATATATATATATATATATACACACACACACACACACACACACACACACACACACACACACACACACACATATTTATATGTGTGTAAACATATATCTGTGAATGTTTGCTCTATATATGTGTATATATGGGTCCACTTTGTAATTTTGAAATACTGAAATCTCGAATTTCAGTATTTTGAAATCACAAAGCTGAAAACTCCACCACAACTCACAAATAATTTGAAAACACACAACCTTGAAATTCAAAATCCCATAATTACGCTACACATACAGTACACACATAAACAAACACAAACCCCTCACACAATCAAACTCATCTAAACTACATATAAGCAGGGGGGGCAAGCCCCCCTGCACCCCACATGAGCAGTGCTGTGCCCCCACACACTCCTACTTATATTCTAATTCCGAGATCGCACAAACAGAAATACAAACGAATGTGAGCATGCGGCTTTTTATGTTCGAAATACTGAAATTCAAGATCTCAGTATTTTGAAATTGCAAAGTCGAAAACCCAACCACAACTCACAAATTCGAAAACACACAACCGCGAAATTCAAAATCCAGTAATTATGCTACACATACAGTACACACATAAACATACACAACCCCCCCACAATCAAATAAACTCATCTAAACTACATATAAGCAGGAGGAAAGCAACCCTGCACCCTCATTTGGGGGGCTGTGCCCCCCACACCCCCTACTTATATATTCTAACTCCGAGATCGCACAAACAAAAACACAAATGAAACACACACACACCTTACAGTCCCTCAAACACACACATAACAGTCACAACACACACTTACACACACTACACTCATAACCAACATACTTCCACACACAAACTTAGCAAAATTAAACCCAAACATCCACATACCATACTACTGGAAGCAGAAATTCAAAATATCCGTGCTTCGGTATTTTGAAATTCGCACTTCTGCCGGTTTTCGGAAATGTGAGTATGCTGCTTTGTACGTTCGAAATACTGAAATTCGAGATTTCAGTATTTCAAAATTGCAAAGACGACCCATACACACACACACACACACACACACACACACACACACACATATATATATATATATATATATATATATATATATATATATATATACACATATATATATATATATATATATATATATATATATATATATATATATATATATATATATAAAACACACTTGCAGATAAATACTGGTAAGCCTAGCAAACATCACAGTACAATGGCTGTGTGGATAGGTATATCCCAAAAAGAGTCGCACAATACCCCTACATGACCTGTGGCTGGTCATACTGTAGATAGAATGCTGGGGTGGTATGGGACATTCATCTGCTGACTCCATACATACACAGTCCAAAAAACAAGTACACACTCTGCCACTACATAATCATGATAGGCCTTACACAGCGGCCAGACATACAGCAATCTCTTAGGCAAGTAATTGAAATGACTAAAGAGAGCACAGTGAAACCCAAACAGCCAGTAATCCTACAGTTGCCACCTTATCAAATGGCCAGAGTGTGATATGTTTGCACAAATGGAATGTTTGCATTAAAAAACGCACATAACACCATCGTTTTCCAAAAAAAGGTTTATTTCTGTACTATTTTAGTTGTTTATGCCATGTCTTACAGCATATAGGTGTGTAAAATACAACACAACTGAATTATGCAAATATTAAAGGAAACATATGATACATTCTTGCTCCTACCATCTCAGGACATATTCCAATTGTCAGAATTGTCATCAGCAGTACCATACCTTTCAACCTGTTATAGGCAAAAATATGGACAAAGCATAACATGATGGTGGACAAATAGGGACTGATTATAAATATTCTCTTACAATCTCAGAAAGCTGATAGAATACTAGAGGTTTTGCAGTAGCATTACTTTTCTGAAGGGAATGGAGTCTTACAGTCAAATGTTTTTCATCATTGAATGGGTCTAATCCTCAGCTTTTTGCCAGAAAGGAACCTAATTAAGGAGGAACACACAAAAGATATTATGCCAACATCTGGACATTATGGAAAAATGTGTACAGTTGAGGGTTATGAGTAGGCCACAACTGGCCAAACAATGACCATGCCTTGCACAGAGGGACAGGTGGTAACCAAAGTAAGCTGCACAAAGTATCAGAAGCTGATGTCATGCAAAAACCTTCAAGTAGTACAATAGTACAAAACACACTTGCCTTGAATACAAAAATCAATCAACACTCAATTACATGATTAAGCCAACAGCCTCCAATTACACTCCTCAGTTAACCACCTAGTGGGGAAAGTATCAAATGTTACAATTTAAATTGATCCTTTACTTAACAATGCTTCACTTCAAACTGGTCTATCAAATTGACAGGCTGTGTGCCAAACAGTAACCCCTAACCCACCACTGTCCCCATCACCATAGTAACAAAAAGTACAGCTATATACCTTTTATGTTTTTATTAGTACTATCTCTCACATGTACTAGCCTAAGAATCAAACATGTACCCCCCCAAAATGTGTTACATGGGTATATAACAGTGTTTACTATACACTGACCTCTTGACTGTACATGGTCATACATGTTGTCTAGTCTATGGCCCATGAGTGGGGGTCCACAACATCACTGAGATGAGAGCAGGAATGTCAGCACTAAATAATGATAGCCTATACCTATCAACCTCTTACTGCATGACATCTGGACAAAGTCTGGTATATAAGTGGAGGACATAGAGCCAAACACAGGGCCATATTCGATATATTGCACTCATACACTGTGAAAGTTGCTGGTGTTACAGGATTGTTTGCAACATATCCTTCCTGAGGGATATGAAGTCACAAACACTAATGCATGTTCCCAGTTACTGATAGCAGTCAACAGAGTGTGGCAATCATTTTTCAAGGACAACACCTGTTTCGGGAACACGTTGACCATTATGTGGATAGCCCTACAGTTGAGAGCTATGCAGACACATAACAGTGTTAGACTGCAAGCTATGCAGAACTAGCATGTACACACAAATCCTGTTAAACTAGCAGTATACAAAACATATAACAGTGATACTCACACTAAGTCCCTATGTCTGGAACCTTAGATAAACATGTAGTTGGCCTATGTCCACATGTCAGGTTGTAAGAAATATTCTCACCTGCTGTATGTACCTCTGTTTCCCACACACAGAAAAGATGTGTTCCTTATAGGCAACGTAAAGGGACAACGACCACAGGAAGTACACTTTTATAGGAGTGGGTTGCCATGACACTAGCTATTGGAAGAACTACACAGCTGCTCTGCATGCAGTTAGCAAGTGGGGAACACTGATTGGTACATAGGCCATCACCTGGTCATGACCATCACCTACAAAAGCCATGCTGTCATTTAATCAAACCCACTCAATCCCTGTACTAGAGAGAGAGAGAAAATGACAAAGACTGAGACAACAACCAAACCAAAACACTTAGGTCTGAATATACAACCCCCCCCCAAAAAAAAAGGTATGTCAAACATTTAAGCATGTAATTTAATGTAGTACTTGGTCTGTAATAATGGGATAGCTGGCTTTGAAAAATGTATATGTACCAGCAACACTTGCTGTACAGATGTCCTGCTGTACAACTGCTATGGTCATAGCATCTGGCTCTGTCTGCAGTGGGAGACATCACAGCCATACCTGTCAACTGTACAAATCTTCACAGAATGTCCAGATTTTGAAATCAGACTGTTATGTCTGTTCCTCTTAACATCTCTACCTGTCTGACAAATAGCTGAGGGCTGAAGTCAAGAAGTAATGACAAACACTTGAGTGTAAGACTACACATCCTTCAGAATAGTCACAGTAATGCAAATATTATTATGCTAAAAGCTTCATAACTTTGTAACAGGAATATGTACGATATGTCCCTATTTACCCCCCCCCCCACATCATGTTAGGGTTTGCCCTTATTTGATGCTCTAAGAGTTTGAGAGGTGGTATCACAGCTCAGGAGCCTGACTCACCCTGGGAAAGGACAGCTCACATATGGCAACCACTATAGTGTCTGTCAAACAATTGTGTCTGTGCCACTGCTAGGTCAGTTAATGGGATGTTGTCCATATCCATATGTTACCTGTGAATATGAGTATGATATATGCTTGTCTTGGAAAGCTAAAAGACATATATAGGACATGTGCATAGTACAGTACTGTTACATTTGTTGATCGGGAAAGTCCGACTGGACACAGATCCATTTTCAGCGGAGGCCCGGGGAGAAAAGTTCCACAATTAAAATATTACAGACATAGTTACATATGAAGAATCCTAGCAATTAAAATATTACAAACATAGTTACAGATGAAGAACATAGTACATTCAGTAGATAACTAGCATCTGTTCCATCCACGAAGTCATAGCAGATATTAACAATTGTTACAATAAGAAGTTACTTAAGAAGTTAAGAAGTCTTGAATTAATAACATTCAACTGTACAGTGTTTTGCTGGACAATAAGCACATTTGTGACTGATATCTGTAAACACACACACATATACCTGACCTATGTCCACCAAACCAGTGGCAAGTCTTCCAGCAATGACAACATAATAGTGTAGTTATGACTGTCGGACATCTTCCAGGTTATCACAGTGGTGTCAAAGGCTAATGTGCAATCAACTTAAATATGTATGTTGCAGCTAGAGTAATATGGCATCAATACTGATGTTATTTTTGTCAACCATTGATGTGGGTCTTTGTTCTGAAGTCATCTGGGTATAACTGGTTGAGAAGTATGATTGATTACCAAGACTGAATAGAGTGTGCCATACTAACACAGAACACAAATGTATACCAGATATCCCCTTGCCACATGTATGTATGTGTATGTCCAGCTGGAAGGCACAAAACTGAAACCATGGGTTACAAGCAGTCGGAAAAATAGGGCGTGCATGTTGCTCATGTATGTAATATCAGTGTCAGTGCATACAACAGAAATAAATGTGTACAGCTACTGCTTGTTGCATTGCTCTGATACTGATATGGGTACTACAGTCGGCATGATTATCATGTAATAATCAGTGAAGTGTTCATCAGTGTTATTACCCATTGCCCATGCCTAACACTAACAGCTATAGCAACACCTATATACAGTGGAAATCAAAAGCATACACACCCCTGTTGGAATGCCAGGTTTGTGTGCTGTATGATGAGTAGACAACAGATAATCTTTCAAAAATGTTCCACTCCCCAAATGTGGCCCATAACCTGTACAATTCTATTGAGTGTGCAAGCTAAGACAAATGGATACTGTAGTTATCTCAACAGGTGTTCACACAACATATCACTTTAAGGGTGTGCACACTCATTCAACTGGCTTATTGAACTGATTATTTCACATATTATTTCACAGACCAGATTGGCATATGTTTTACATCAAATTGTAAAGGATAGAGGTCAAATTACAGGTGTGAATTTATTTGAAATGAGTTTTTTGTGCAAATACCAGGCATTGTAACAGGGTAGTGTACACTTCATATCCACTGTAGTTTTATGCAATCAGCAGTACCTGACCTGTAAAAGTAGTCTCCACCAAGGAGAGAGTAATCCCCCTTGGTGGACAGCAGCGATACACAAAGCACATAATAGGATGCTATATTGGCTGTACAGGGACACACAGGTGCAGCCAGCAACTTGGAGGCAAGTCCACCTCTATCTAAGCAAGCATGTATGTTCACAGCTGATGTTGTGTAAGGCTGATTATGACTATAAATCAGACATATCCACACCACCAAGGACAATTGTAACAGAGTGTCTCCACATAAGTAATCAGTCTCAGACGCAACAACACAATTCAACCTGTATTGGGGTAAAGCACACCTCATACACACATGCCATGGATATATGCAACATGCATCACACAGGTTAGGTGGGAACAGTGCCACCCTGTCCACACATATTCTGTAGGGGGATATGCACATCGAATACACTAACCCATCATCAATGGTGACCAAATGCCTGCTGAAGGCAACAACAGCAATTCTCCCTGGGCCATGAGAACATCACTGTCTGCCTCTTACCCGAACTAAGCCATGTGCTCACAGCTCCATCACACACTACAGTCAAACACAGACTTGCCACCATCCACATGGACGATTGCCACTGTCATCCCTGTACACAGAAATGAATGGAGAATAGAGGATTATGCAGCTAACTGTGCAGCATTGGGTGGAAAAAGATAGGTCAGGGCCAGGAGTGTAATGACAGCTGATTATGGGGTTAGGTTGTAGTTTGGAATATTGTCAAGTAATATTCTGTGTTGATGTGCAAGTAGACAACCATATGAGATTGTGTAACCTTTTCTCCTGTTTATGTCTTCCAGCTACCATGCCACGAGTAAGACTACCAGCCTTTACTTTATTGGAGAATGATGTAATCATTCAGTACCTCATACAGCAGTATGATGTCCTGTTGAGACATAGCACAGAAGTCCTACATGACCGAACAGCCCTGTGGAAAGAACTGGTCCACAGGGTGAATGATGCTGGACAACAGAACTGGCATTATGAGCACGTCCGGCATCATGACAGTGACATTTTGCATCATGCATGGAACTGAGCTGCTGCTGTAGCAAGGGAGCGGCTAACTGCAGGTGGGGGTGCAGCCATCCAGCCCCCACTGACACATATGGAACAGTTCCTTGCCAGTCTTGGTGCAACCGCCTGGCACACCAACTATAAAGCAGAACTTAGCATCGTTGAGGTGGGTGGCACCCAACCAATGTCTGAGGAGCGTGCAGGTAAGGCCACAGTGCACATAACTAGAAGAGTGTTGATTCTACATTTCTATCTGTAGAGAATCTGCATGCATATATCAGAGAAGATTGTCTGCAGCTGGAGTTTAGAAATGCACAGATGTGCACATCTATGGTGTTGGGATGCATATTCTGTAGTATTGCTGTTTGTTCTGTTAATGTTCTGAAATGCTGCCTCCACCCTGTAGCAATGCCACATGAGTGGCTACTCAAATTTCCTCTCTCCCACAACTATGTAGGTCCCTCAGGTATACAACTGGGGCAGCATCATGTAGCTGGTGAGTATGGGGTTATTTTGTTCATGATCACTCAGGTATACAACTGGGGCAGCAGCCTGTAGCTGGTGAGTATGGGGTTATTTTGTTCATGTTTGCCAATACACTGGTCATGCTAAGGCCATGCTATATTCCCTGTACACATTTATCACACCTACCTATAATGCATGATGTACATGTTCAGTTTTGTTGGTGTTAACTGCACAGCATAACAGTGGTCACCATGGTGAAAGGTAGGTAGTAGTCCTGTAGTATACCTCACAACCTGTCAGTGCAAGATATGTGGACAGAGACAAGCCAAATGGTGGGACAAATGGCCTACAGTAGGGATATGTATGAAACATAACCCTCATACAGTCGATACAACAGTGTACACACCCCTATGATGGTGCCAACCGTTCCGATATATACAATGACAGAGCACAATAACAGATTCCACACATTTTACAACTTGTAATGTGCACCTAACATGTGCATTTAATGTATAAAATAGAATCCTATGTTAGGACAACAAATATGGGGTTTACAAACCTTATAAAACACTGGAAGCATACGTGTGTACACAGAAGCAGCTTGTGATATACTGACAACATTCACTTTTCTGCAGTACACACCTGCCATCAAGTATAGGGGTCTATGTCACACCATGTAATGGTCTGCTGTCCAAAATGTATGTCCATGACAATTGGCCAGCTGCCTGCAATAAAGATAGCCATGACATGCAGACATCTTTCAAGGCATGACATGGATCCCATATCTGAAAGGAAGTAGTCAGGTGTTGGGTAAAATAACATTACCTCACCCTTGTATATTCCATGGCTAACAGTGCAGACAGTCATCTAGAGGTGTATTAAATATGGGAAGACAGTGATGTTGACAAGACACAGATGGCCATCTACTACAGATGACAATACATAGTGCAAACTGGTCAGGGAGGCTACCCAGATACATGCAGCAACACTGAGGCAGTTACACAAATGTCTAGCAAGTCCTGCCTGTGTATTACCTGCATCAACAATCACCTGGAGTCTGCATAAGTGTGCCCTATGGGGTAGGGTAAGTAGATGGGAGATTTATCCCACAAGAAACATCATCTAGGCCTCTGTACAGGTAGTAAAAGCATGACCCCAGGTCTTCCAAAGGCATGTGTTGCAATGTGTAATGGTGTCATGAGATCAAGGGTCAAACCTACAGACAGTAGTCCTAAAGTTACATGTGATACACAATCAGCAGCTCACATCACATCAGGGCCACAATCCCCAACTTGAAGGCTGCTGGTGCCAGTGTACACCTTTAAGGTTGCTATTCATTACCTGAAAGTAGGCTTGTAGACATGGTGGAGTGAATGTGGTTCACTGCAAACTAACACTAATGTGTGGGCCACAGTTGTCAGGCATCTTCAATAAAGCAAGCTGAGGATGGGGAAGGGTGTCAGCTTCAAATACAACAGTGAACTGAAGCATACATCCAAAGCTATCTAGAAATGGCCGTATCTTCACACATTCAAGGTTATGAATTGGCCCACACATAACACCCACTCCACAGCAATACTGAAGTCCCTGTGTGACTTCCACGAGCTGTGCACATGAGCTGACCTTGCAATCTGGCAGAGTTGTACCTTTGCAGGGAAGATGGACCTAATTATGCAAAGGCAAGGATGTGCTATGCTGCTGTGCCCCTTCTAGGAATAGTGACTGCTGTATTTCAGTTAGCAGGTGCTTCAACAAACCATTAGTTTAAGGGTGTGCACAGTTATGCACCCCCAATATGGTATGCATCTCAGTGAGCATCTCCATGACTGACAGTCATCTGACTCAGGATTGTATTGCATAGGTCATATGTCACATATCAGGTGTGCGTAATGTTTTTGACTGCAGTAACATGGCCCATTGCATTACATAGAAGAGGCTGCCATGTCAACAAGGGCGTGTATGCTCCTGAAATCCACATGAGGCTTGGAAGGTCGTCAGTGTACACAGATGTTATTCCGCATACATCAACTGATGATGAGATCTGGGAATCAAATGTCAGTCATTCATTAGTGACATCCATCCTCATATCATCCCAGTCATGTGTCAGACAAACACATAGGGGTTGTGAGGAACAGAGCAAACATAACTGCTACACATCTAACACATTCAGCAATGATTTGTATAGTTGTGAGGTATGTTGTACAGTGCATGCCAGTGTGCTGTACAGGTGCACAGCATTAATGTGTACATGGGTGCAGTGTGCCCCAGGGGAAGGGGCATCACCTACTAACATGACTCGAGCATCCCACATATGTATATTGTTTGTAACCAGGATTTAGAATGGCTGCACTGCCTGATATTGAGTGCCTTATGTCATTCATGTCAATTGTTGGGTACTGAGGTCTGTGTAATATGTTTGTGCCACCTCACCTGTAAGTGTATATGTGTGTAGAAGTAAACCATAATGTACAGGTCTTAATTTACATTTCTTGTCTGCCCCTCACAGGTGGCGAGTTCAGTCAGGGTCCCTCCTGCAGGCAGACTGATGTTAGTGTCCATACAGCCTCTGACAATGATGATGGCATAGCGAGGCATAGGCAGGGATATCAGGGACTGAATCTGTGCCATTGGTTGACATCCCACTTTTAACCACCCCATCCCCGCACACAGTCACAATGCCCATACATATCCCATCACCAGTAGCCATAGATAAGGGACAGTTGGTGGGTGGTGGCATGGGACAGGAAAATGTGGGACTATGGCAAGTGTGTCTGTACAAAGCAGCCATAGCCAGATGACCAGCGAGGTACCACATAGGCAGATGTACAGGGGTGCTCGTAGGAGGGCTGCTGGCCATCATGCCCCTGGCAGAAGTGCCACAGCAGGTGTCACCAGAAGCATGTTTTGTGCCATCATGGATGCACAGGCATGTATGGAAAATTACACCAAAGATAGTCTAAGGCTCCAGACGGCTACTCTTCCTGCTGTACATGACAACATCTGTGATCTTGCAGGTGCCCACTGTTATTTTGCAGAGGTCATGGATAGACAGTTGGGTGAGATGGTGGGAATTCTCGACTGTGTGGTGTCTGTGGTAGAGCATGTGGTGGGAGTAGGGCATCAGCCATGTGGATGTAGATCAGCAACACCAACAGGTGGAGGTCTACATGGACATAAAACAACTCACAATCACTCCCGTAGTGGCAGTCCCAGCACCAGCACTGCAGGGGTGGTGCTGTCCACACCACAATGCAGCAGGCCATGTGCAAGTGGTCCTGGCCAGTCCCAAGAGGAAAGTGGATCCAGTGGGCAATTGTCATCATTGGGGAGAGTACTGTAGCTGGGCTTCTGCCTGGTAGTTCCCGTGCAACCCCTAGCAGGCACAGTTCCAGTGTCTGTGGATGGACATGGTGAACTGTACACCCTGCCATGTACGGTCTGCAGCTATCCAACAAACTCTTGTATAGGGCAGCCACATGGCAGAAATGTGTTCATACATACACACACACATCACCAACACAGCTAGAGCACTTCCATACCTACACACACCACATCTGCACAGCCCATTTAATAAAAAAAAACCTAACCCACACACATGATGTCAACCAAACGGCTCAGCCTAGGCCTCTGGCAAACCCACAACACACCCTGTGCATATGATGATACATGTGCCACATCCCTGTCATCCATACCATCGATGCAGGGACATGCTAATATGATTCTGATGCACAGGGTTACTGTATTAAGATTTAGCAATGTAATGCTGTTTAACGTGTTTTTAGCTGGAATGATTAATGTTTACATGTCAGAGTATGTAGCTGTCCAGCCATGATGCATTACAGCTATTATTAACACTCACTGATTGTGGTCTCCATAATGTATTCTGTTTGTGTTCTAGGTATCTATTTGTCAGCAGGATGTTGGTCTGCTGTCCTTTCCTAAAAGGGATGTGGCACTGTGGTGACACATTGACTGTGTCATATCCCGTGTACAGCTGAACACAAATAACAGGTCTGTATAACAGTTACTACATGTGTCACAAGGCTGATAGGTTTGATGGCTGTATACAGGTGAGTGCATGGTGGCTGATGTAAGCAGCTCTTCTACAGTGGACAAGGATAAGTGTACTGGGTGGCACACACCAAATGTTTTTGAATAACACACACACAGAGGCTTTGGTGTTGATGCAATACACAGAAAATACTGTTCACATGGATGTACTTCATTTTGCAGGGAACTCATTTTGGCCTATGTAATTCCACCAAGACCAAATTGCCATAACATCACATCAGTAAATAATCAGTCCACCAGTATAATGTCATTGACAATGGTACTGGCAGGGTATATGCCCTCTTCCCCAATGTAGTGCAATCCTGGAGTTGGTAAACATAGGTGTGCTGGTGTGGGAGGCACAGCCCCCCCACTTTAGAGGGTGTGGGGTGGCGTAGAACCACACATAATGTGATTAACAACTACTTAACCTGTTAACATAAACTGTGCAATATAACAGCACACTAAGCAGGGGGGATACCCACAACAATAACCCCAATGTTGGTGGCTGTGCCCACAACAACCACACCCAACTATATATACCAACTCCAGTATTGCTGTACAGCTGTACAGTGGTGAAGAGGGCATTTACACATCCACTACTAGTTTTGATGGAATAAATCTCCACAAGTTGATTGCTTTGAAATGTTTCCTTTTGCCTGTTAGTTCTTGGACAAATGATCTCCTGGGAAATATATTTTCTGCAAACTGAAGTAGATCCCTTCACATACACACAGACTTAATTGGCAACACTGAGAGTAGAGCCCCTACCTAGGTACTTATTGCTACTAATGTGTTTCACCTTAATTGTATACACCACAGAGCTTTTAGGGTGAGGTGTGTCCCAATTTTCCTGTTAAGTGAAGAACACCACCAGGCCTTGTACAGTATGGTAATGGGGGATGTACTGGGTGTTAATAAACAATACACAGTATGACATACTGTCATATACACACTGGCAAACACATACAGTTACAGACACATTTGACAGACCTGGGTTTAGCAGTGCTAACTACCTTGTCAGTGAGCCCATATGGTTACAGAGTTTTTGCACACAGCGCATGCATCATTGGGCTGGATAGTGTAATCTGTATGGCTGATAGTGACAGCGTTCCTCATACAGTGGAACTTTGGACATGCACTGAGGGTATCATTGTGTAAAGACAGTATACCCAGCACCCACACACCACATTGTTTATTGTACTCACTGACACCCATGATAATGCTCTGACATACCCACAATCACACATTGACCAGGACTGCAATACAAACCCTTGTCTATCTAATCAGTGCTACTACAGGGATATGCATTTATTATACATGCCACAGGGATAGTAATGTGAGGGTTTGTCATTGCTCTCCTGTCAGCAACATCAACATCCCTTATAATGTATGGCAAGGTTTATTGTATTTGGAGAATGTGGCATCAGAATGCTTTCTCCTACAAATATGCACACTAGCACACACATACACACTCACATTTGCCAGGAATTTTTATGCTGGTACTGCAAGCTCCAGGTAGCCCATAGGGTGAAGAGTGTAACAAGGTACATTTAATGTCAAGTACAGCGTGAGCAATTTCTAAGTATTGCAATGGGGGTGTAGAGGGTGAGAAGGCCCTCACAGTATTTTCAACTACAAGTTTACAAACACACACACACACACACACACACACACACACACACACACACACACACACACACACACACACACACACTTATTCTCAGTAATGCACACTGACAAATTGGTCAGTACTAAGGTCCATAGCTGCAGGTGTTCCTAGGTATATACCAGGCTAATTTCCATGGAGATATGAGAAGAGTAGGGTATGTGGGTACACTGGTATCATGCCACTTGACATTTGTCAGCAGGCCATCTATCAAACAATGCCACTTGAATGATCCCCAGGATGACAGTTAAATTCAATATCCAATCATCTGGCTTTCTCTTGCAGAGGGCTAGTGAGGTGCTCCAATTGACATGTATGCAACATAACATGGCCAGTGTCTGGGTTAGAGACCTGCACCCAAGCATGTTCTGTTGACTGTGGTAGTTTGGTTGAGGTATCCATGGCATGTGGTGCATACAGGGTGGGGTTTCCTAGCTGTGGCATTCATAACACAGCTGGGCAGACATGTCAGTGTCAGTCAATCAGAGATTGCCTGTAAGCAGCCAAGATGAATACCTGACATCTGCACATCTGTAAAGAGGACAGACAGAAATTAGCTAGCTAACAGGTTATGCATTAGAATGAATGTTTTGACAGATAGACGTCTTTCACTGATAGGTATGCCATTACTACATGACAGCAGTCCTCAATAACATGTCCTAAAAACATAGTAGTCTACAGTTAATATCAACATATCAAATCAATATCCAATAGGAGATACTTAAAAACATACAGCTCACACACCAAGAACATGATAGTCAGTACTCAGAATATATATATAGGCTATATTACCATATTGAATGGTAATAAAGATGAACGCTCATATGAGCGAATATTCACGAGAACAAACTTGCTATTGTGGGGGGCTGTACCCCCCCACATCCACCGCTAAATATATATTCCAACTCCAAGGTTGCACTACAGTGAGGAAAGGGCAAATATTCCAATCCTCCCTGTACCGCGAGTCTGTTCTCGTGAATATTCACTCATATGAGCGTTCTGATTTATTACCATTTGATATAGTAATAGAGACCCATATATATATATATATATATATATATATATGTATATGTATATATATATATATATATATATATATATATATATATATATATACCGGTCTGTGTTTTTTTCATTAGTTTATAGAGCTATTTTAGCTCATTTAAAAGTGTCTCCGAACTTGTTTCTTTGCCTGTACTAGGCACTTTATTGCTGGAAGCTTTGCTGGGTTGAGTGCTGGTATATTTTTTGGTGTTGTGTTGTGTTTATGAACCGAGCACCCCTGTTAACATGCGCACCATTACTTTTGGGATTTATATATATATATATATATATATATATATATATATATATATATATATATATATGTATATCCATACATATGTACATATATGTATATATGTACATACACACACACACACACACACACACACACATATATATATATATATATATATATATGTGTGTGTGTGTGTGTGTGTGTGTGTGTGTGTGTATATATATAGATATATATATATATATATATATATATATATATGTAAATATAACATATGCCCATAACAAGTAGTGGAGTCATACCTCAGCACCATAACTCTCAACCTCTTAGAGCAAGGGAACATAATGTAAGTATTGCAGTTATAAATGTAGAATGTCGCTACAGTAACAGGGGTTGTGTCAGCAGACATGTTGTGTAGGAAGGCTTTTCAGAAAGTGACATGTATGCCATCAGTTACTGACAGACATCATAAAATCATCATAGTGAAGTACCATACAAATCACAGTAATGATCCTGTGGAATGCAGCAGAAATATGACCAAGAAACATGGACAGTCTGAAACAATCTTGTCAGTCCAGAGGTATGCAAAGAACTCCTTAGTGCATGATGTACTGACCAAGCCTAACAAAAGGGATGCTTACAGCCATGAAAATGGGGATATATCACAAATCCTGGAGTAGATAAGCTCACACAGTTGATGCATTCACACCATCCTGTCTATTCTAACATATATTAACTGGAGGAGCAGAGGTCCCAAGCCCACATACTACCCACTAGTTAGTGACATACATCTTCACAGCATCCCACTGCTTTGTCAGAAATACACAACACGTATGGTGGTCAGACAACAGTACATCTGACAAATATCTGGACATAACATCACACTAAGAAAATACACTGAGCTGCTAGGCATGTTACCAAGCACTGTCTAAACTACAGGCAGATTGCCACAACACTAACCCAATTTACCTATGGTGGAATACGGAGTAACAGATACCAGTGTGAAAGTGCATACCCACAACCAATCTCAACATAGTCACAGTCACGTTAGGGTAGCCTGATTAATAGTACAGTATATGGACTGTGTGAACAAAACCCATCATCATATTTGCCACTCACACACTAACCCTTCATATACTGGCCCAATTCACAGTTTAGTCTGATGTCTGATTGTGGTATGGGACATGTCTCAGTCTGGGCCTACAAACATATAAGCTGATAGGGTAGCAGAAACTGGAGCAGCATGCAACATCAGATAGAACAGGACTAAGAACACTGACATTTACCCCAGCCTGTACATTAAGATAATAACATATTCACAACACACTGCTACACAATACTGACACTGTCAACAATCACCATAAATACACAGACTTCACTACTGTACAGACTACAACAAAATGTCCAGGTTTTGTCCTCAAATATAAGGCCAACTATACATACTACATCTAGCAGTCTGATATATCACTGGCTTGTTATCAGGAATGATGTCAGTAAATAATGATATACTGTACATATGCACCTCTTACTGCATGACATATGGACAAAGGGTTAAAGACTTGGGGGACAGAGGCACAAACACAGGGCCAGTATTGACATACTGCTGTGATAAACTGAGAAAATTGCTGGTGTAACAGGGTTTGTTGTGACATATCTCTTCTGAGGGATATGAAGTCAGTAACACATGTGGATGTCACCATTTACTGACTGCAATCATCAGAGTATGCTACTGCATTTCTAAAGACAGAAAATTTGTGAGTAACACACTACATCTAAGACTCAAAACTCTGGCAAGTCTGCAGATAGCCCTACAGGTGAGAGTTTCCTCAACCACATAACACTGTCATGCCAGACTTTAAATCATGCAGAACAACCATATCCACACAAACCCTGTTAAACCATCATTACTTCAAATGTAGAACAGCAATACTTACAGTCTGTCGCCATGTCTGGAACATCCCCCTCCTGTTTGTTGGCCTGTCTTCACAGTGTTTGTTGTAAGAGGTATTTCCTACTACCCTCTGTGATGCTGTTTGTCAGACACCCATATGAAGTCCTGCTCACAGTGAAGGAAAAGAGCCAACACCCACATGAAGGGCTTAGTTATAGGAGTGTGTTTCCATGCAGTTGCCTATAGGAATGATACCACAGCTGTTCCACATGCAATTAGCAAATGGGGGACTCCAACTCATGCACAGGCCATCAGCTGATCATGAGTATTACCTACAAAAGTCAAGCTGCTACCTATGCAAAACCGATGTATTTTCCGCATCTACCAGAGAGGGAAAGAGAGAGAGAGAAAGAGAGAGAGAAAGTAAGAAAGGAAGAGACAAAGAGCCAAGTGTGTTTGTGCATGATCCGTGGGTGGGTCTCTGGGTATTAAAGCGGTTGTCTATATTGTTTACTAATCCATAATGTCACATAGTAATTGCACATGGCAGTAGACATTTATGGCTGAGGCTTGAACCTCTACAGTGTTTGACAACTGTTGGCCTTGTAAGGTGGACATTGAGACATATAGGTCCTCAATATAATAATTCAAAACCCACACTGCAATGGATCCTGTCATTGCACAATAACCCCAACACACACACACACACACACACACACACACACACACACACACACACACACACACACACACACAATTACCAGTACTGAGTTTCAAACACCTACCTGGCTATGCATTGCTATTACAGGGTTATGCAGTTATCTCACATGCCACGGAGCTTATAGGGTGAAGAGTTGTCCAAAGGTATCTTTGAAGATGAGTGACATCAGCAACAGTGCTAAAGGAAGGGTAAGGGAAGTGTAGTAAGTGTGAATGTCCACAAAATCAGGTGTCAACAAAGACACACGCACACATTATCACAGTTGCCAGGACCAGGATTAGAACTCCTACCTAACTAGTTTGCTACACTACAGTATTACACAGTTATTACAAGTGCCACATGGCTGAAATGTGGTCAAAGGGTTATTTCAAGGTGACTGACATCAGCAAGCGTGATAAAGTAGGGCAATGCAAGGTGTAGTGAGTGTGAATGGCCTCAAAATCAGTCATCTCCACACACACACACACACACACACACACACACACACAGACACACACACACACACACACACACACACACATTTGCCAGTACTGAGATCCATAGGTTCATTGCTTCCCATGTGTGTAGTAGGTGAATGGGGCTGAAGGCTCTACAATTTATTATTTATTTATTTTTATTTATTTACATTTGTTTACCGAGAAATTCTGATTGGACGCATGTCCTTTTTCAGCAGATTCCCTGGGAGAAAAGCTCCACATCATGTACATGATAAATAGAGATACAAAGTTGCAGCAATAGTAAACAACATTACAGGTTGTTGGCTTTAATACAATAACAAGATCTTGATTATCAACAGCATATACAGTAAATGCTGCAAGTTAAGATAGTTTCTTGTTGTTTATAATATTAGTAACAAAGTTGTCAGACAAGATTTTAAAGTATGTAAAGACAACTAGCTAATTCTGACTGTGGTTAGTAGTGGCAGTAGTATAGTTGGGTTAAGAGTCTAGGTGTGGGGGGTAAGAGGGGGGGTGTTAATCTGAATTAGAACAACGGCAAAGCTAGTGCAAATTTAAGTGGAAGTTGAGTGCAGTCTTGAAAAGGCTGCTGGAAGGTAGAGTAGTTATACAGGGTGGAAGATTGTTCCAAAGTTTGGATATGGCATATGAAAATATGGCTTCTCCTGCTGAGTTTTTGGGTTTGATAACAGTGAGTTGATTTTTGTTGCTTCATCTTAGGGGCCTAGTGGAGTGATAGGGTTGGAGAAGGGTTTGAAGGGAAGGGATGTTATGGAGGTGGTTAATAAGTTTATGAGTGGGGTGAGTTGATTAAAGTGAAGGAGTTCGGGAAGTTCTAGCCAGTTTAGTTCTTTAAGGGAGATACAATGATGGCTGTGGTAGGAAGTTCCAGTGGCCAAGTTAGCAATTTTGTTGTAACAAGCATCCAGCTTGTGTAGGTCTGTCTGTCTAAGGTTGGTAAGTATGGGGGATGCATAGAGTAGGGTGGAGATTAGCTGGGAATTGGCTATGGAGATTCTAGCCACCTTGGTTAGAAATTGGTGGCTTCGACATAATGCACCAAGTTTCTTGTGAACTTTTTTTATTGTGTGAGATATGTGTGTGTCAAATTTAAGTTTGTTGTCTATTTCTACACCAAGTAATATTGTGTGTTCTGATGGAGAGATGATGGTATTGTCTTTGGCAAAAATGTTGGGTGGCTTTGGAAGGTTGGAATAAGAGACATTTTGTCTTACTTGGGTTGAGTAGGAGCTGAGCATTGGATAGCCAGCTTTCTACAGAAGAGAATGATTCATGTGTGATGTGTTGTAGTTCTGGTAGAGTGGGGCCAGAGCAGATGAGAGTAGAGTCATCTGGGTACTGTATAAGAGATGCTTGTGTGGTGGCAGTAAGCAGGTTGTTAGTGAAAAGTGAGAATAGCAGAGGGCCAAGGATAGACCCTTGCAGAACACCAAGAGTAACTGGGAGGTGAGGTGATAGGTTATCATCCCAGATTACTGATTGCTAGTGTCAGTGTAGATAGCTGTGGAACTGGTTGCAGGCTGATTGCGAGAAGGAGAGGTTGGGGAGAGTAGAGAGAAGTAGCTCATGAGATACCATGTCAAAGGCCTTTGACAGATCTAGAACTATGGCAGTAGATAAGAGGCCATTGTTTTTGTGATGAAGTATAGTGTTGGTGAATGAGAGCAGAGTGGAGGTAGTGCTGTGATATGGCCTGAAACCATGTTGGGTTTTGGAGAGTAGATTATTAGCTAGGAGGTAGTTGGAGGTCTGGGTGTTGATACATTTTTCTCTACAAGGCTAAGCCAAGGGAATATCTTGGCATCAGGCCACATGACAGTGGTCCCCAGTGTGGCTCAGGGGTGTAGTCCCTGGAGTGGTCACCAGGGGTAGGTATTGTATTTAACATCCACTCATCTGGGTTTCTATTGTGGGTGGCCAGTGATGTGTACTGCTTTCCATGTATGTGATCTATATTCCATAACATGGACAGTGACTGGGTAGTGCACATGTCCCACATGCATGATCTTTGACATGTGGAAGTGTACTTGAGGTATCTGGGGCATGTTGTGTGGACAGATTCTTATCTTCTGATGTAGCATTCCTGACCTCATTTGATGAGACCTGGCTATGTAACTGAGGTAGTGATTGCACCTACATTGACAGTATGATACTAGTATTCAGTGGAGTTAGTGGTGTCTGTCCATACAGAGCATGTGTATAAGGCATGGTATTCCCTTTGTGGGGTACATTTGCAGACTCTACAATTGTTGCAGGCATCCAGTGGGGAACTTGGCAAAAGGTCCACTGTACACATTTATTTGGCTACTGAGTGGATGGAACAGGGTGCCATGTCCTTTTACTTGATGGATAACACACACTCAGTCAGGAGATGTAACACATCAAAGTACTTTTTGATGTCACTGGCACTGCTGTGGTCAACAGGCATGTAGTCGACTGCTATCACACTATGGTTACTATCTGGGAGGCAATATGCAAGGAACTACCAATATAGTGGTTGTTGCCTAGCCAAGTGTGTTTGTGTATGGTACGTGGGTGGAGAGTGTTCTCTGAGTAATAGAAGAGCTGCCTATATTGTTCACTAATCCATATTGTCACATGTAGGACTGTGGATTATCTACACCAACCTCTCTGATGTTTAACATCTGTTGGCCTTGTAATGCAGACATTGTGACATATACTAGGTCCTCAACATAATAATTTAGCGAGACCAACCCCACAATGGATCCTGTTATTACACAATCACAGCAACCCTCACACAGGATACTGATATCACACACACACACACACACACACACACACACACACACACACACACACACTTGACAGTACTGAGATTCAACCCCCTACCTAGCTATGCATTGCACTGTCATTATTGCACGTGTCATGGAGCTTATAGGATGGATGTTGTCCCAAGGTACTTCTAAGGTGATGAACATCACCAGCCCTTGTAAATATTGACATTGGGGGATGTAGTGGATGACAGATCCCAAAAATAATTTTACCCTACACACACATTTACATTTGCCAGGGGTGAGGTGCAGACCTCTACCTAACAATCTTTTCAGACCACTATGTTACGCATTTATGACATACACCACTGACCATGGATGGTTTAGGGTTGGCAACAGGTACTTCTAAGGTGGATTATATCCGCAGGCCTGCTAAATACAGGCTTTGATATGTGTAGTGGGTGTAAATGGAGCCAAAATCATTGAGGTAAACACATACATATGTAGCCATATGGACACATGCAGACACTTGCCACAGATGAGATTCAAATCCATACCTATGTAGTTATTGCTACTACATTGTTCCACATTTATGATACATGCCATGGAGCTTACATGTTAGAGAGCTGTGCCAAAGTATCTTTGAAGGTGACTAACATCAGCAGCAGTGCTAAAGGAGGGGTAAGGGGAGAGTAGTAAGCGTGAATGTCCATAAAATCAGGAATCATCAAAGACACACACACTCTCACACAAACACACACACAGTTTCACAGTCGCCATGTCTACAATTAGAACTCCTACATAACTAGTATGCTACACTATAGTAGTGCACAGTTATTGCAAACACCATGGAGCTTATAGGACTGGCAGTTGGCCAAAGGGTTATTTCAATGTGACTGACATCAGCAGGCATGCTAAAGTAGGGCAATGGGAGGTGTAGTGTGTGTGAATGGCCTCAAAATCGTTCATCTCCACCCACACAGAGTTTCACACTTGCCTTGTCTGGGATTAGAACTCCTACCTAAGTAGTTTTCTACACAAGTATCGCAAACGCCACATAGCTTATAGGGCTAAGACTTGGCCAGAGGGTTATTTAAAGGTGATTGACATAAGCAGGAGTGCCAACATGGGCAATGGGAAGTGCAGTGTGTGTGAATGGGCCATAAATCATTCCTCTGGAAACACACTCACACACAGTCACACACAACTTTACATTTGGCAGGACTGGGTATACAAATGCTAGATGAATACCGAGTTGTACTATCGTGTAAGATTTGCACTGGGTGTGACGAGGGTGGACAGGATTAGGAATAAGTATATTAGAGAGTCAGCCCAGGTTGGAAGGTTTGGAGACAAAGCCAGTGAGCCAAGATTACATTTGTTTGGACATGTGCTGAGGAGGGATGTTGAGTATATTGGGAAAAAGATGCTAAGGATGAAGCTATCGGGTAACAGGAAAAGAGGAAGGCCTAAGATAAGGTTTACGGATGTGGTGAGAGAGGACATGCAGGTGGTTGGTGTGACAGACCAAGATGCAGAGGACAGGAAGAAATGGAAACAGATGATCCGCTGTGGCGACCCCTAATGGGAACAGCTGAAAGAAGATGATGATGATGACTATCGTTTTACCACAGACACTATAGGGCTGAGGGCTACCAAAAGGTATGTCTACAGTGATTGACATCAGCACATCATGTGATATCATCCAGTTGGATATGTGGTAGGTGGTACATGCCTCATAATGGAAATCTCTCTGTCACTGTCTGTCTCTCTCTTAGGTGGCCATGGTGGTGTAGCGGTTATCGTTGCCACCTTACAGCAAGAGGTTTTCTGGTTCAATCTTTGGCTGGGATGCCTTCTGTACGGAGTCTGCGTATCCTCCCTGTAGTCATGTGGGTTCCTTCCAGGTGCTCCAGTTTCCTCCTACATCCCAAAGACATGCTGTAGATGGATTGGACACTCTAACTTGGCCCTAGTGAGTGAGTGTGTGTGTGTGTGTGTGTGTGTGTGTGTGTGTGTGTGTGTGTGTGTGTGTGTGTGTGTGCCCCTTCTGTGGAAGGTTGGGTGCTGGGCTGAAAACTCACCCCCATAAAACTCGACTGCCAATCATGAGCAGACAGGTGATCCGCTGTTGTGACCCCTAACCTGGAAAAGCTGAAAGAAGAAGAAGACTGTCTGTCTCTCTCTCTTCCCCACATCTCTGTGTGTGTATGTTTGACATATTATAGTGTGTTGGTCTTGGATATATGTTCCTATCCAATGTGTGTGCAAAGCATGAATGGTGTACAATTATGTGTGTGTGCACAGACATCTGCAAATGACAAATATGTATAGTCCACTGTGTTGTCAGACATGGGCTTCATTTCTCTAACTGTAGAAGCATGCCCAGTATGACCTTCTGTACTAAGTGTGTGAATCCATTCCAGGTAGGGTTGTACTCCAGTCTAGGGTTTGGTGTTCTACACCTACAGATAGCAACCTGTTTCTGCAGGATATCTGTAGATAGGTTGATAAATATGGAGTCACAATGGGCGACAGATAGTGGGATACTGTAACTATTGCCGTTTGTGCTACTTGTTTTACATGGTTGGTGTTAGCAGAGATATTCAGACATAAGTACTGTTTTACACTGTAATGTATTATGTCATCAACTATTGACAGATATACTTATTTGCTCACAGTTATTTCCTGGGAAAAACAGGACGAATTAAGCTGTGTCCAGCATTGTGGTCTGCAGCCTACATATTCTTGCACACTCATGCAATTCTGGAGAGATAGCTGCAGACATTTGCTGATGGGTCTGTGTAAATGGTCAAGCACCTTGGTACTGTGGTGGCTGAGGATCCCCTTCTTGTACATATATCAGTGTAACAAAATGGCCATATCCTACTGTGGCCATACCTCTCAGCTGTACAGATTCACCCATGTTACCCAGAAGCAGGCCTCATGTATCTGGTCAGTTCCCCTTCACATTGTGGTTTATGAGCAGGTTTGTAGCCACCCATTACTGGGTTTGCAAGCAGGGGTAGTATTGTGCACACATCAGAGTTTCAGACTTCACAGAGTCCATGACGTCAATGCTTCTACACCACTCCCACTCTGTTATTCTAGCCTCTTCCTAACATTATGTGAGTGATATCTGAGAAGTAGCCGTATAGTTGGCCCTTCATCCCAGCGGTATTTAGGGGTTGGTCCACAGGTCATGCAGTAGGACATGGTGGGCATGCTACTGGGATTTGTCAACATGGCCTTGCATTTGTGCTCTGTTGACTGTGTTATGTTAGTTGGGACCCCATGAGATACCATACATTGGCACTACGGGTGAGGCACAGGCCTTTGACAGAGGATTGTAGGCCATTTGGTAATGATGCAGGCCATCTGTAGCAGGACAGTGCATTCTGTCACTCCGACATTCCCAGGCTGTGAGCAAGTGGATTCTCCTGGGGTGACAGGGTAAGTGTGCAAGGTGTTAATGGCAGTAGTTCCTGTCCATAGTAATCCATTGGTCTGGATGCAGGCAGGGTGCTGCTTATAGCTAGGGACACACCTGCCTGGGACACCTCTTCAGCATGCTGCATTCTGTGGGTATTCCCATACAGAAGTGGGGTCATACTGTACTCATTCCCAACAGCAAAGATATGACCTGTGATAAACCTGTGGCTGATGGTGGGGTGAGCTGAGTGCATGTGTGATATGGAAGCTACATGCAGCTGACTCACAGATATACATGGGACATTCCCCTTATGCTTTCTTGTGCGGGGACATAGGCAGTCTCTCATTACTTCATAACTGTGCCTTTTGTGGTCTGCCAGTGACTCGCCAGACTACATCAGTATTCCATACTACACAGACAACTATTGTGCTGATAACCTGCATGTACAATTCCAAAGTTGTGTGCAGTTGGTAGTTAAATTTTATGCACTCTGTCTAGAGTACTTCCACCAATGTACTGTGTGTATGTATGGGCCCACATTCATGGCATGGCCATCTTTCAGACAGTGACAGATATTGACATCTGGACAGTGAGTATGGACGACTGCTGACATAGGTATTGCTGAGCAGCATTATGGTTGGCACTGCAGTTGTCAGAACATGGCCCTGTCATCCACAATACTGCCCATAGGCCACCGAGACACAACCCTCCATGCCTACATGCTGACTACTTCCAGACAATATTGAACACATGGCAACCTAACACACAGACCCCTGCATATTGTATAACATGCAGCAATCTATCCTGTAGATTGGGCCAGCTTGGGTAATCTGTGCTACACTGAGGCTAGTGATGGGTATGTGAGCCTCACTGAGATGCATGTGTGTCTCCTATGGACACACATTTGGGCCACCACATGTACTGCAGTGGGATTTGTCACATTGTCTAGTACTGCCTAGTATGTTGACACCGGTATTTGTTATGGATTTCATGCTGCCCATATAGGTGTCCACTATCTGCTGCCATCCCATTCAGCCACCCAATTCCCTTGCATGCTCACATCTTAACCATAGATACAACTATCAGAACATACTACTCCATTCAGCAATCAATAAGAAGAGTGACTTACCTTGTGGCTGTGCCAGTATTGAGGACAGTGCTGGAGAGTTGACTATGTTAGATGCACATAGTACACTCCCTATATATGGAAAAGCACAGGTAGTGTCATGTTTGGCATCCCTTTCACTGTATGTGCAAGTCAGAGAGAGGTGTCATTCCCTGGGTCCCCATGGTGTCAGTCTATGTGCTATGCGTTGCTTCTTTGCCAAGGCCTGGGCATACTGGGCATGCCTCCTTCTGCCTAGATGGGCAGGGTCAGATAGTTCCACCTCTAAGTCCATCTGTGCCTGTGATGGCCTTGGCAATGGTAGGGGGCTGTGTGGCCTTGTCCCATGCTGTTCTTGCTGCAGCTGTTTCTGCAGGATCATATTGTGTAGCATGGCACATACTATAAACATTTATGTATATGTAGCTGGAGAGTACTGCAAGGCTCCACAGCAGAACCGTGACTTGAGCATCCCAAACACACGCTCTGTTATGATTCTGGTTGTGTGTGTGCCTCATTATGGAGTTCTTTTTCAGGTGTGTGTGCATTTCTGAGAGGTCTCATCAGCCACAGCTCCAGTGCGTAGCCAGCCTCCCCCACTAGGTGGCTGTATGGGATGTCTCCACTGACAAATGACTGGTACAGCTGTGTCATATGCCAGATGTGGGAGTCATGATAGCTTCCATGGCTGCCAGCACACACATGCCCTGGGCATTGCACATAACCTGGCAGTTGATGGAGGGGAAGCCCTTGCGCTTTATGTAGACCCTACTCTGCTCACCGGGTGGTGCTTTGATGTGTATGTGCGTGCAGTTTATAGCACCCACTACATCAGAGCATTCTGCTATTTGGATGAAGAGATGCATATTGCTGGTCAATGCCTTACGGGTGTTGAGGAAATATATGTGCTCACCGACATGTACTGACATGGCATCCAGGAACTGTTGGAGTACCCTGGATGTTGATGCCTGTGAGATCCCCATGATTTTCCCAGTTGCCCTTTGGAAGGTACCTGTGGCTAGTATTCTTAAGCCTCCACATACCTTGGTATCCACTGGGATGGGTTCCCCTCTGTTGGTTCTGTGTGTGAGGTGTGGCTGGCACAGCTCAACAATTTGCTATAGAATGTCCCTGTCCACCCTATAGTGCTCCACTATCTCCAGCTCATGTATCCCCTGGTAGGTTACCCTGGATCTGTACACTCTTCTCCTTCTCCTTCTCCTCACTGTGGGTTGGTCATCAGCATTCACATCCTCACCACCCTCAGCCTCTAGCACATATTGATGTATGAGAGTGACAACAGCCCCTAATATTTTTTTAGTTTTGTCAGGTAAAATTTCCCCATCTGTGTACACTGGTGGTGTATAGTTTATGGGAAAAACCAGACTGGAAAGTGTTTGCATAGTTTATAGTAGTGTGCTAGGCTTTTTCATGTGTAATTGACTGATTCTGATACATTTCACCTGCCAGCTATGCTAGTTCTCCTTGATTGCCTTCCTACTGCTGTTTTCCCTTCCCATTGCCTTCCTGTTTAAGCCCTGAGGCACGCTGCTCATACCCAGTGCTCAGATGTGAACAGAGCTGTTATTTCCTGGGGTTTATTTTGTTTGTTTAAAACCCGGTGCATGGTGTGCACACCTGTTTATGCAATGTAAACACTGTTAGGCAGCCTTGGATACACCCCCTTTCTTAGCTGTGCTTAGCTAAGGGCAAACACAGGCCACAGAGCTCCAATAAGCTTATAGCATGCATGACACTCTCCCTTATGAGGTCACTCACCTCTCAAATCTATACAATGATGTTGCTGCACTTCCACAGTTGGGTTCAAGCTAACACTGAGAGGAAATCTGTGATTTAGTATCAATCCCCTCATTTGCATAAAACAGAATGCTAATTCATAGTTACCACACTCACACTCAGCCTTCCCCCTTAGCAGCCACTATTCCCTGGTATTGTTGTCTTATGCATACTGTGACGACCATGCCCTGGCCCACCAATCAAGGAGCCTCAATCCTCACCACTAACACCGGGGAGGTCATCTCATAGAAGAGAGGAAAGGCTAACTAATACACACAGTAAAGTACAATTTCCCTTAAGTGCACACAGAGATCACAGTCAGTCTGGGGCTGGTTGCTCCCTTGCTCACCAGGTCTCCAATAAGACTCCCCACTGGCACAGCTATAGGGTCCAGGTCTCAGCCTAGCTGGGAAAGCTAAAACCTCCAGTACCCTCTCTATCCAACCAGTGCTTTGTGTCCCTACCCAAGTAGCTGACACACACACACACACACTTCGAGTTAAGTATTTATACAACTTCACAGACACTCCTGGGAAAGGCTGACACAGACTCTCCAGCTGTGCCTCTTTACCCAGACTATATGGTAGTAATTACTGCCACCACCCAACTAATAATATCAGCTACTAAAAGGCCCTTAAAAGGGTGTACAATTATTACTATGCAATATTATTATCCAATGGTAGTATGACTAACAGTCAAGGCTTAATTTAGAGTGGCCTATTACAATAACCTCTATAAATATGCAATGTACTCTAAAACTTATCTCTACACAAACCAGCCACAGCTAGAAGGTTTTAAAAATATTTAGTAATAAATAATTAAAACACAAGACAAAATTACTACACTACAAGGATATCTAAGAGTTCAGAGATCACACAGAGACTTAACATAATACAGTAGGACAGGTCTGATTTCAAAGAAAAATACCTAATTAATCTTTACTAGCTTTAACTATTCTTACAAGAAATCACAGTGCTAGCACTTACATGTGAGTACAAGGCAG
Source organism: Protopterus annectens (assembly GCF_019279795.1). NCBI lineage: Eukaryota > Metazoa > Chordata > Ceratodontiformes > Protopteridae > Protopterus > Protopterus annectens. The sequence goes on along the minus strand of NC_056729.1, from coordinate 1,094,639,545 downwards.
AGTGCTGATAAGTTGGATATCAAGATCAAAATTCTCTCAGTTTCTTGTGAGAAATAGTATTTAAACATTACTAACAAACATGTCTCTAAGGCCCTCCCGAATTGCATCATTTTTGACACTTATGTTTTCCCAGTATTCATATTGCATCATCTTAACACCTGGTCTGAGTTCTCAGGCCACAAATGGCATTATTTAGCAATCTAACACCTGCACAGAAACTTACAACTATAGAAGACATTTTACATGTATATTCTAACATAAACTAGAGCAATAAAGCACATTCCACATCTAAATTCTGGTCATAAACTTTAGCCTTAAAACAATGGGCATGAAACCTTTATCCAGATGCACTGGAGCCGAATTCGAACATGTTGCTCGTGCAGACCATCCTACTTTTATTTTTAGGAACAATATGAGTTTGAATAATCAAGGTGGTTGGACATGATCCTACTTTTATTTTTAGGAACAATATGAGTTTGAAAAGGATGTTATGTTATGCTCAGGGATGGAATCCACACAACTAGCAGGGACCCTTCCCTGTGGGAAATGCAAAGCATGCACATTTATTGTAAACGAACAAGTATTTATTCATCCCAATATAAGACGGGAGTTTGTTCCAAAAGTGTCTGCTACCTATAACAGTAATTGCTTAGTATATCTAGCAACCTGCACACAGTGTCAAGGTTTTTATGTAGGAAAAACAATGCGTAAGCTTAAGGAAAGGATCTTGAAACATGCTAGCAATATAAGGAATAATGTACATGCCAATGCTTTGGCAGCACATACAGGCAAAGCAGGTCATAATGTTTTTCATTTTAGAGTTCTACAACAGGTCAGACCTGGTATGAGGAGAGGAGATGTAAATAACTATTTAGAGAATCTGGAGGTTAAATGGATAATAGCACAGCAAGCCCACAGAGATCCAGGGCTTAATGCTAGTGTACCTTTAAAGCCAGCACTAATTAAAAAAAGCTGAATCTGATTTGTTATTTTAAAGTAACGTGATTTTAACTTGTATAAATTGTCTGGTTTTAACTGTCATTTTATGTGGATCTGAGGTAGAGGTATCCCTGCGAAAGTGCTCATCCTTTTACAATAAAACTGATAAACTACAACTTGGAAGAATAACGTTTTATTTGTCTCTCTTCAGCTTTGTTGATGTGCTCACATTTTGCGTTTCTGTTTGTGCTCAGCCAATGACAATTTTGAATGACCTCTTATTTTAATTCTCCTTTGTACAGCAATGGCAGTAGAATATTTAAGTAAGGGAGTGAGGGTGACATCCCCCTGCACTAGGGTTAATGGAAGTTTGCCCTGTGTAATGAATGATTATCTTAGTGTTTTATTTTCATCTAGTTGAAACTTCAACCAGTAGTTACTCAAAGAAATATAGTGCAAGTGCAGTGCTCACTTTTCTTTTGAAAGTAATGCATTTCCTAGTTATTACCAGTCAGCTACAGGGAAAATATTGCTTGCAGGTGGTAAGAAAAGGTGACTAGGCAAATAATTCCAGACATGATGACACAATAATACATGCATTTTCATAGGTCAGACAGTGCTCCAGCAGTTAACATTGTTGCCTCACAGCTCCTATTCCTGTGTATCAATGCCTGGTTCAGATACCTCCTGTTCACACTCTGTATGTCCTCTCTCTGTCCACATAGGATTAAGCTGCAGTCTCTGACTTCCTTCCGCTTCACAGATACATGTTGATAGGTGAAGCAGTGAAGAACCAAAATTGCCCATACATATATGCGGGGTCTATATATGTGTGTGTGTGTGTGTGTGTGTGTATGCATGCATGCTTATACACATTCAGTAGTGAACTGACATCTTATCCAGGAATGGTCAATATCTTGTGCCACTGCTTGCTAGGGCAACTAACACCTTGATAAAATAGATATGTATAAAGAGAGACAGAATGATTACTGTGACCTCTTCTAAAAATGCCCAGCGTGCAGAATACATGAAGATAATTTGCTGCTACATTCCACCTAATCTATATCATACCACCAAAGTTCAATACGAAATGTCAGTGAAATTCAAACTCAGAGCATAACTAAATGCAGTTTAAGAGTTCGCATCTATTTAACTAACATCAACCATCCTACTATCAAATGATTCATCCAAGAGCTTCTTAAACAGTTCCAGACTCTCAAGTTTCCTTGTAACAGTTGGTAGAGCATTCCAAAGACAGTCTAAGGTTCAGAGGTAATTACTGGCCTAACTGCCCCTGTGGGCCATTTTAAGTCTAGTTGATTTATCTTTCAAATGTAAGAATCAAAGCCTGTACTTTGTGTCTGTAAGCTAAACACCTCAACCATTACACCAACCTTCAACCCCGGTCTACCAGCTCTATGCTACAAAAAAAATTTTGAAAGAGGTTCTAAACTGAGTAAAGTCACTAAATCTATTATTCCTAGTGGCAACTATTTGTTATATAATATAACCCCCAATGTGGAGGCCAAGTTATCACTGTTAATGGCATTATTTAAAAATCAAAGTAAGGTTTCCAGCCATTAGTCTGTAACCTTTAGAGAATAATGTTAAATGTTCAGGGTTTTCACTATAGCTGAGATGTTTAACTGTAGAAAGCTGTTTGTTAAAGATTTTCTGAGTCCTTTCAAGCTTCTTTATCTAGGATAACTTATACAAAGAGAATAACACACAATATTTGAAGATCAGTCTAGAGGAATCAGGACTCCCCACTAAAAATACATCAACGAATGCCTTGCCACCAAAACAGAGCCTTTGTTTGTTACAACACATTGCCTCAGGACTTTATATTTCAAATCCATTGTTTTTATGATACATCCTGTCCTAATTTCTTGTTTTTACCTTATATAACTCACACTGTATTTTGTATATCTCTCTTTCTTCAGTTATTTATTTTAACTGTATACTAAACCTTTACTTGCTCTAAACACATCCACATATTCTGATTAGATCAGGTCTGTTTTTCTTAAAAGCTTCATCCTCATTTCATCATTTTTTACACTACAAGCTGTTCAATTTCTTATGAGAGTCTCATGCGGCTCATCAAACTTTTAGTCTTTGGCTCTGTTCTTCAGCTCAGTAACATGTGCAGCTACACTCTCCGTAGCACCTTGTGTTTTTTATAAAGAACCCATCTAATAAGTAACTAATTCCTTCTTGGCTGGTAATAAATGGTGAGTTTATTTACAACTGCTGCTTTTTGTCTTTCTCTGCATGAAGAAAAACAAAATAAATGAATACCTTAGCATCATGCAAGAATGCTGCACACTACTTTTTCTAGCTTCTTAGCTAACTTACTTAAATTAAATATAAAGCAAATGCAAGTAACCAAAGCTTCCAAATTTTAACCAAGTTTCTTTTCTGTACCAGAAATATCCTAGAATGTTATAGCTGAACCATGCTTGCACCATGGATTATAATTCTGTAATTCCAACCAGTGAGGCTCTTGACAGCACGTGAATCCCTTCACTTCTGTATGTGTATTTCTTATGTTTTAGCAAGTCACTCTTGTCAGATTGCTTAATAAATATCACAGAGACAAGAGATGTGACATAGCTTCCATGAGGTTTATGTGAACCCATTTGCCACCTGTCATATAAATTCCTATAGTTAGCATATTTGCATTTAAAGGTAAGGTAGAATAATGGCTACTATTACAGACCTCAAAGTGCATTATCTGCATTGGAAATGTCCCCTAGCACTCCCTAGCACTAAAAAGAGATCAAATCAAACGCATATCTTATATCTGCTCTAAAATTCTTATACTTACTGTGATCTAGAAGGCCTAATCTTGCTGCAGCACTCTGAAGACCACATGGCTAGACAGCAAAAATCTTCAAATGATCCTATTACAATGGAGATACAGACAACAAAAGCTAAGTCCTCAGTAATATTTTCACCAGAAAAAGATAATCTTTCAAAAAGGCAAAAAACCAACAAACAACAGATGGAACCTAACAAAAATACTACTAACACTAGTGAGGATCCTGGCTTCCACATGGATGAATTAAAACAGGCCCTACAACCTATACATACGGCTATTCAGAACTTTTCGGAACAGCTCTCAACCATTGGAAAATCTGTTACTCAGATTGCTGAAAGAGTGGGCACACTTGAACAAAAAACGCAGTCAAATGAGCTTCAAATTCAAACTCTCACTGAAGATCTTTGTGCCAAATCAACAGTTATAACAGAATTACAAATGAAAATAACAGATTTAGAGGCAAGAAGTCGGAGAAACAATATTCTAATTAGAGGTACTCCGGAGAGCTATGACAATCAAAGCTTAATTGCTACTGCAAAACAAATATTCGAATCATTACTACAACTTGTAGATGAGAAGCCTGAAATTACCATTGAAAGAGTACACCGTGCACTTCGTAGAAGACAGGACACCACAGTTCCTCATCAAGTTTATGTTAAATTACTCAACTATCAAGTGACGCAAAAAATATTAAATGCAGCCAAAAAACATAAATCTTTTATGTGGAATAACTACAAAATCTCCTTTTCGCAAGATCTACCTTCAATCATTAAAGAAAACAGACAAAAACTAGCTCTGTTTTGCGCAGATTTAATCAGAAGAAACATCCGGTTTCAAATGCGCTACCCCAACAATCTGATCTTTTATAGTAATGAGGTGAGATACTCAGTTAACACTCAAAATGAAGCTAAAACAGCCTTTATCAAGGCTTTTAACAAAGTTCCAACCTCCTGAAAATATGTTACTGCCAGCGACTCTATGATTAAAGTTGTAAACAGAACTGTAATTTGCTTTCAATGTTTTGCCTAAAAATCTCGTTTCAAAAATATGAATACCAATTCTCACAAGCAAAATATCCATATACTTGCCTTTAATAATAATCCTAATGGCCTTTTTAACTGTCAGCGCCGACCTCGTGTCGGTAGGAACAGATTACTTCACTAGTTGTTTCCAAGAGGGTCCCAATAGGTTGGAACACTCTGATACTATTGCAATATCCTCTGGTTACTATAAACGGCGCATAGAACGCATGCTTCAGGAAGAACACTACACTCTAAGCAAGTCTGACTAACTGTCATTTTGGCATTTCGAGGTCTGTTTACAATTTTTATAGGAACATAGACTGGAGCACTCGGGTTTAAACAGGTAATATATAATATGAATCACATTCAGGCGCTGAGTGCAGCTGACGACTTTCGTTTTGAAATGCGTATTTATTCATCTACCTTACGCAAATAAGCGACTATACGCTAGAAAGTTGTTTACAGGACATGGACAGACTCGCCAAAATCATAAGAGATTGATAACTTATTTAATACCTGTTTTGACAAACTGTTTCTCGACCCGGTTGCTAAGGGGTCTGTTGTTATTTAAGTGGTGTGTGGAGTTACTGTTCAGTTCTCAATCTTACATAACTCGTATTGTTTCGAACAAAGCTCTAGTTCTGTTTGTTAAACAAGTCTTTTAAATATGCAATACATTTGAAGTTTGACATTTTTAGACTTCTAACACTGTTTTTGTCAACTTTTAACGCCATGGTGATGTTAGTCATGTACCATAAATTATGTAAAATATCTTTACCTATATGTTGCCTTGTTTAAATTGTCTAACCAGAAAGATGCCTTTCTTATCTGAACATCACTTGCTAATCTGTCTTAGCCAATACTGTTTAAGTTACTCTCTCTAATGGCTCATTAGTAGTATTAGCTATTTCCCATTTCAATATTTGAGTACTGTAGCCTGCCTTTTAATGTGGCTGAGGTGTTGTTAACAGTGTTGTATCATAAGGCAACCACTACGCTGTGTCTTATTTGGTACTTGCCAAGATTCATCGCTGACTGTAGAATAGTCCTAGCGAGAATTTCTAAATTCAAGGAATGTAAGTTAAATACCTTAAGAGTGCATGGCTCTAAGACTGATGGAAGTGGCTTTATCTCATGCAACCATTCAGGTTCACGTATCACATAGCCTGATAGTAGAACAGAGGGCTTTTAGTTGGTTTATTTAACAAACTTAGTTAATCTGATGGGGGGGTTTTATGTATGGCGGTTGTGATTTGATGTTAACATAGGTAGCTGGTGGTTTGGTGTAATGTTACCATACATTAATATATGTCTCAGATAAAAGATATTTATATATCCTTTATTATTATTAAGCTAAAAGATATTCGAAGTAAGCAGTAACTTACTAACTCACATACATCATTATTTAAAATTATACTTAAATACATATAGTAATTTAGTTACCTAAAATTCATGTTTAACGTTGGACTCCCGAGAGCGTACACCTTTGAGTAGGCATGTAGTTGCATTTACACTGTCTACTGTTCTAATTTAGTACAGAAACATGCCGCAAGATATCTAAGCTGTATTTACATTATTATATAATTTTGGATGCTCAGTGGGTGTTTTTGCAAGTAATCTAGGTTGAGGTTCTTTTGGAAGAGTAATATTTTGTACATATGTATAGGAGAGTTTCGTTTTTTGTATGTGTGTTTATATACTTCTTCATACAAGGAGTATGGGTGGTTAGGCACTGGGGTTAGTCAGAAGAAGTTGTGGGCTACCGTTTCTCGCATTGCTAATTTTTTCGTAAAGACAGTGTCAATGATGTATTCTGCTCTCTTCTTTTTGTTAAGCCCAAAGGCAACTCCCCCTAAACAAACTTTATTACATACAGTTATAATAACAATTTCTCATTCTTATAATATCTCAATATATATAACTAAACTAAGGAATTCAGTGGCTGGTATTTAGATTGCTGGAATGTTAAAGGTCTACAAAATGCTGTGAAAAAGAATTTAATATTACATCTTTTTTTTAAATCTCAGGCTAGTATTTGCTTTCTACAGGAGACACACTTACCAAAAGAGGGCTGGGAAAAAACATCCAACAGAAAATGGATCAGGTCTATAATAGCGGGTGGTGATAGTTCAAATTTTAAGGGAGTAGCCATTATAATTAAGAAACAATGCCAGGGTGCTATAAATGAATGCAAGTTTGATAAATATGGTAGGTGGTGTTATTTTACATCCATATTACCCGACTTTACCAAGCCTGTTTTATTTTTGAACATATATGGTCCATGTACTCAACAACATATCTTCATCTTTGAAATCTATAATATCCTTAGCTCATTTCCAAATCACCTTTTTATAATAGGAGGGGATTGGAATGCAGTGATAAATCCCAGTTTAGATCGCACCAGTAACTCCCCCTCATATAACTCTCAAGCTTCCATAGCCCTTGAGGAACTAATGTCTGATTTTAATCTCATGGATACTATTGTCTTCAGCACTGACTCATCTAAGGACAGCATGTACACTTTCTACTCTAATTGCCATAAATCATGGTCACGTTTAGACTTCTTCTTAATCTCTAAATTCTTCTCCAAATTCAAAAACACACTAAGGTGTGAGCCTAGGCTATTATCCGACCATGTTAAAATTTCCCTTATGATTATTTTCACATATGTTACTTCTCCTCATATGAACTGGTCCCTTAACAATAACTTACTAAAGTACAAGGAGATTGTCGAGAGAATCAATAATTTACTGTCTGAATTATATGTTAACTTTGAAAAATCTCAAATAGCGCTTGATATACAATGGGCGGCTTGCAAGGCTGAATTAAGAGGTTATCTGATCAGCAAAGCCACTTTCTTTAACAAGCTCAATAAAGAAAAAGAAACAAGTCTAGTTTTAAAATTAGCTTCCTTGGAAAGAGAACTAAAAATCCATCCCGACCCCAAGTTAGAGAATGTGATTAATACAACACATAAAGAACTATGTGAGCTACATTTACATAATTACTCGCTGCAGGAACAAAAACAAATTGCAACTTACTCTGAATGGGCACAAATCCCATCTAGAACCCTTTCTAGAATACTCAAAAACAATAATGGAGCTCCTACAATCTCCATTCTGCAATACAAAGGGGAAATATATAAATCAGACTCTGAGATAATTCAACTATTTCATGACATATATACGGACATATATAGCAAGAATAAGCACAATCCCTCTATTCCACAGATGGAATAATTTCTCAATTCCATCACCTTTCCATCCCTTAATCCTGATCAAGCATCCCTCTTGTCAGCTCCACTTAATATTCAAGAGATTCAAATCGCCATCAATAAACTTAAAATAGGTAAATCTCCTGGCCCGGATGGCTTCACTATTAATTTTTTCAAAATTTTTAGTCCAAAAATTGCCCCTATTCTTCTAAAAGTCTTTAACTTCATTATAAAGAATGGAATCACTGACATACACTGGAATAACTCAAAAACAATTCTATTACTAAAAAAATACAAAGAAAAAACAGACCCACACAATTACAGACCTATTTCGCTTATAAATGTTGATATCAAAATATTCTCAGCTATCTTAGCTAACAGACTCAAACAGGTATTACCACATATATTATCACCGGATCAAGCTGGGTTTATGTCCAATAGACATACATGGGATAATACACTAACATTGGACTCTCTTATTCAGTTTACTAAAAAAGAGAAAAACCCGTTATATGCCTTGACCTTAGATGCGTCGAAAGCATTCGACAGGGTCAATTGGGACTTTCTGTTTTCTACGCTATCACATTTTAATATACCTATAATTTTTTCAGATATGATCAGAATTCTCTATTCAAACTCATGCACTTATTTATATATAAATAAAAAAAGATCTAACTCAATTCAGATCACTAATGGTACAAGACAAGGCTGTCCACTTTCTCCCTTGCTTTTCAATCTATTTATCGAACCATTCTTCTTATACCTTACTCAAAATACACACCATATTATACCTAAAATTCTCAACACACAAGTAGCACTATCGGCCTTTGCTGATGACTTAAACCTTTACTTTCAATTTCCTAACTCAGATCTGCCAAAAATTTTAAAAGCAATCAGTGCTTTTTCTAAGGCTTCTGGTTATCAAGTCAACAATAAAAAATCACACATTCTCCCAATAAATCCTGAGGATCATAAACCTTTTTTTTCCCTGAATCTTCCTTTCATATCTCATATAGTCTTAAATATCTTGGCATTAACTTTGAACATAATCAAGCTAATATGCTTCAAAATAATCTGCTAAAATCATGGTCTATCATGTGTCAAGACCTACAAAGATGGAAGCTACTGAACTTATCATTTCTTTCAAAAGTAGCTATTGTGAAAATGAATATTTTACCCAGACTCCTCTATCAATTTAGTGCGACAAATGTAATTATATCAAATAACCTTTTTTCACAGTTTGATAAAACTTTGGTAAAATTTCTTTGGTTTCCTAAGAATGTTAGGATTTCTTTTTCCAAATTAAGTTTACCCAAGGAGAAAGGTGGGGTGGGCCTTCCAAATTTTCATCTTTATTATGTGATTATTTGCTCCAATAAACTATGGTCCATTGCAAGCATGAATAATAAAGCTCAAGCCCACTATCCAGCGTGGTTAAAAATGTGGCACAGACATATTCTCTCTAATAAAATTAATCCCAAGACTATTCCTTTTTTATCACCCACCTCTCTGAATAGCTTAAAGTTATCCTCCCTATTGAAATTCAAAATAAAACTTTTTCAAAAATTGATTAAGGACATTAATCTTCAACTTATTCTTCCTTTTCTTCAACCACTACACCTCAATCCAAATCTTAAAATCAACAACAAGATGATAGATCTTGCTGAATTCCCTCTCATTAAAGACCTTAAAGTATGGGATATTTTTAAACATAAATCTTTGTCTCTTGCTGAGCTACGATTAACACTTAAGGTTAACAACAAGTACACGGTTATTCTTCGTCAACCGAGGGAACTTATAACTTTGCAAACTAATAATATATTCCCTGATATGCAGCTAATTGATAAATTAAACCTAATCATTAATACAGTGTCTAACAATAATAAAACAATATCCTCGTCATACAAATTACTACACCCATTACTTTACAAAGGAAACTGTCTCTTCTCCAAATACTGGGACAATCAAAACTCTCTTATTACAGAGGATCAAAAATTACCAGCCATAAAAACTAGTATAGAATTATCCCCCTTCAAAAAACTCTTATACACTAAATTGATGTTAAATAACAACTCCTACTATACCCCTGTAAGAATTAACAAATTTAATTCTAATAGTTCTCCTTTTTGTACATGTTGTCCTGGTGTGAGAGCTGACCTACTACATATTATGTGGCACTGCAATAATTCCCATAAATTATGGTGCTCCCTCAAAGTGCATCTCAAAAAAATGGGCTACTATAACTCCACTCTCTCATGGGAAACGGTTATTCTAAACATTCCCCCTCCTGGTCTGCCTAAATTTCATCTTCATATTCTAATAACGCTGTGTTCTCTCATAAAACTTTACATCACCTATAATTGGCTAGATTGTACCAAATTATGCTGGCGGGGATTTAAAGATATGGCCATTAAATATATCTCTGCCCAGAAGTTCATCATAAATGGACCTAAAAAGAGAGCCTACTTCAGTAAACTTTGGAAAAGCCTGTTTGAAGTAATCCTGTGTGATTAAACTATGGTCAACCTACAAATCTTCCCTTACATTCTTTATCCTTGTTTGAGAGGTTTGTCTCTCCTAATGCAAGTTACAAGAGAGGCTGCTAATATTTAGTCTTATAATTAGTGACACTGTTTGTTTTTTATTTTTTTTTTAGTACTGGTTGCATTGTAAATACTGTTCCTTTTAGGTTATTGTTGTTAGTTTGTGTACTATGCATACCTCAAGATGTTTTACTTTTCTCCTCCGTTCAATGTAAATATGCTCTTATGTTTTTCTATTCCTTCTAACAATGTTACAAGCCATCATGTATGTAATATTTGTGTATTCTCATTGTTTGTACCTTTATGTGTATGCATGGTTTATACTATGAAAATAAAAATTATTTGGAAAATAAAAAAAAAAAGAAGATGTGATTCAGTAAGCTGTAGAGAACCTAGATTAATAATAACTGATTAAAGTTATTATATTATAAGTTATTATATTTATATTGTATAATTACTATTAAAAACAGTTTTGATCCAGACAAGGAACACAGACTATTGTGCTTCTGTGTATTTATCTTTAATTTGTTGAGATTGTTTCTTTGATGAAATATGTTGAAAGATTTTATCAGAAATGTTCTTATACTGTAATAAAGTTTTTGTCTTGATATTATTGGTGTTACTGGTTTTTTTTCAAAGTTCTATGGTGCTTTTGGAAGTTTTACATACTGAGTCTGTTTTCTGTATTTTTAGAAGGGAGAAAACCGATGTTGGATTTGGACACCATAAACCCAAAGGACATTGACAAAGTATTTGCATACCACTCCAAACATTTGGGTAGTTAAAATTAATTACCGCTTCTTCAGTCCATATGTCATTAGGATGTAGGATGAAACAACAGACCCTGAAAAAAAGCTACATAGATGTAAAGAAGACCTTATCAAGTAAGTAAACATAATAAACAGCATACAGACAGTCTATATGGTCTAAACTTGAATTAACATTCAGGCAGAATAGGAGGGGTAAACTACATGAGGTCTGCACTGCAACTGAATTCTCTGGCACTTCTGTATACCAAAAATCTTCATAGGTACTTATGAAACATGCAATCTAAATGACCACTGAGTAGCCTACACCAATTTGTCAATTGCCCCAGAGCACTGTCTGTTTAAATGACTTGAAAGCTATGCAGCAACAAAATGGAGAATACGGAAATCAAATCCTGGAGTACAGAAATGAGATGATTCACAGCTCATAGCCTAAATTCTCTGCACTAACTCTCAGACATGTTAATCGTAATTTGCTCATCAGCATTTAAAGATATTTGTCCCACATCTAACGACCCCCTTCTTTAAGTTAAAAATATATCTGTCTGGAGCATCCATTACATTACAATGATTTTAAGTTACAATTAACACTATGCTATGTAAATCTGGACCTACTAATGTCAAAATGAAAACTTTTTCCACAAGTATATAAAAAGACATTACATAATGCAGTTGTTCACTTTTTAGAATCTTTTCTAACTTTGTAACAGTCCCTAAACCTGTTTCATCAGCCTATTACAGCTGAAAAATTTGACAGGACTATTTATGCTGCACTTCTATTCCAACTTTTGAGAAATTACTTGTAGTATAATTTCATTTGGAGTCACTGTTTCAGGAGTCTCCCTGCAACTCCTGCCATCACAGTTTTTACTTGGAACTGGACTATGTGACTGAACTGGACTGGACTGGTTGTGACCATAACTCTCAACCTCTTAGCAGAGAAAATCTGAACAAAATCAGAAATAATGGGGGGGGGGGGGGGGGCAAAGACCTAAAAATAGGGACAAATTTTAAATATTGTTCTTATAAACATAGAAAGTTGCTAGAATAAATGGATTGTGTTACCATGCATTTTATGAAAGATATGAGGTCTGAAATTCAAATGCCTGCCATTATTTAGTGAGTTCAGTCCTCACTGACTTGGCACAAAAATCCAGAAAACCACAGATTTTATGAGGTACAGACCAAAAATATGAGGCAGAAATTTTGACAGGTAAGAGGTATGATTGTGGCATTTCAGGTAGCTTTTCTTCCAGTTACTTTGATGTTGATGTATTACCATCTTCCCTATGAGCTACTTAGAGTCCAGGTTAATCCACTTTATTAACAACTTAAGGATCTTCCCAGGGCTATTGGAACCTTACATTTATCTCTAGCCCGTAAATCACTCCTTTTCAGTTTGACCATAGTAATATGTATGTCTCTGCTGACTTCCTTACATTATTTCATTTATTTTATGCTTTCTGAAGCATCAGAAACATTGCTGAAAAACCTAATGATTTTGCATTAAGAAATATTAAGGCTGCAAAAATTAGGGGGAGTTATGGTCAGGGTACCCCCGTGTGCTGTATAGAGTAGCCCGGTCTCTCTGAAATAGAAATCACTAAGGAAACTTCAGTCTGGGTTATTTGTGATTGATCTAGTTTGCTTGTTTATTGGTTTCTGTGCCTGTATAAAGTCATCTCATTTGCATGCAGTGGTAGTAGCAGTGCCCTGTAGACACAGGCAATAAGAATCATAGTTTTCTCTGTTAAAAATAAGCTCTGATATTTCCTGAATACCAGGTTGTGTGAAAAGTACTTGGTTTGCACAGTAGATTGTTCTGTGAGATTACACTAAGTTTGCTGTTCTTAGTCAAGGAGCACCCAAGCAAACCTGACATAAAACCTCCTATACTACTCCATTACTGTGATTTGTCAGAAGAGCATTGCCACAATAGTTTTGTATTAAGCTATACATTTTCACTTAAGTAGGACCTAAGTAAACCTATTCTAGACCCCCCCAGTACAAATCCCCTTGTAATCCATAGAGTAAAACATCTATAACCATGTATAAACACTTTTTCCTGTCTCTGAAACCAACTTGGTAGAAATGGGCAACCTGAGACAATTGTCTCATATTTACTGACAGCCACCTAATTCTTAAACCATCAAATACAGTTAGTGAGAAATTTGAATATACATTGTCAATGGAAGCAAAGCTCTCGTATACAGCCAATACAATTACTACACAGGTGGTCTTCAAGGCAAAAACATACTGAATCTATGAGCCCTGATAATATCCCATAAGAAACACTCAGCACTCCATACCACATCCAACCTACCACTCTTACTAAAGATCAAATACATAGATTAACATATTGTGAGGCTCTACAAAGCAATTACCCAAACCTCAAAGACCTCCCTACATGCAGCTAGAACAATGGAGTGCATCAGGAATCTCAAAAACACTCTACCAAAGCAACATCCATAAAGATACATGCAGCATCAACAGAAGGTGTCATAACTTGTAAGCCTATAAGGCAAACATCAACATCAGCTAGTGTTCTGGTCATATGTGATTCCAGCATGAGGCACACAGATGTTACACTCACCAAACTGAGCAAAGAGAGGGTTACAGTCAGCTGCCTAACAGGAGGTCAGGATCTGTGAAATTATGCATGTTCTCATGTCATAATACCAGTATGACTTGGTCGTTGTACAAACAGGTATAAATGATGTGAGTAGTACCTCTCTGGACTATATGAAGACATAAACTATAGAGCTCTTGGACTGTGTGTCCCAGGCTGGTAGAAGCCTAGCTTTGAGTAGCATTCTATCTTCTGCAAGGATAATACTGCAATATGAGCAGAAGATAATTGACTTTTTTGGAGTAATTCAAAGAAGACACACTATTTGTCAGTTGGGAAGAATATGGTTGCCAGACCACACTGTTTCACCAGGGATGGCTTGCACCTGTCTACTTTAGGTTTTTGAATATTGGATAAAACTTCCATCCCCACACTCTAGCCCCACAGTGCATTTCATAGGCAATGACAACCTGAGACATTTTCCAACATGGCAAAACCAACCCAGGGTAATCTGAAGGTATTACTGCTCACTGCCAGGCGTCTAAACAAAAAACTTAATTCCCTACAAGCTCTTCTTAGCCTCAAGACTATAGACATCTATATAGTTACAGAAGCATAATTTAAAGCCTCAGAGAGTAGTCCACCTGTGGAAGACCGTAATGTCTTCCACACATTTAGACCAGTTATGGCATAGGAAGGGACAGAAGGTGCAGGTGTCTCTATATTGATCAAAAACTGTCATACCTCAAGCAGTATGACTCACTTGAGCTTCAACATGTCCAGCTCGCCGTAAGTAAGGTCCCATTGGGTCATGTCATAGGAAATACAAGGCAACTGAGCCTTGCGACCATTTATGCCTTGCTAGTACCCACCCTTAGACTGTATCTCCTTTTTAGAGGATGGCCAGGCCTGTTAGGTCAGGAGTGAATTTGTGAATACCCATTTAATCATCTCAAGAGGTTAGGTACAAACTCTTATGTCACCTGGTGGATGACCATCTGGCTCAAAAACAGGACCCAGGAAGTTAGAAATGGGGAGTCTACCTCTACAAAGAGGCCAGTCACAAGTGAAGTCCCTCAGGAATCAGTCGTGGAACAGCTTCTTTTTGACATTTACCTCTCTGAAGTCAAGGTCAAAGTCAGTGGCCTATGGCTGACTAAATTTGCAGATGATTACAAATTAGGAGCTGTCATTGAATCCTACACTGACACAAATGTTTTCCAGGAGGGGCTGACACAGACAAACAACTGTTGTCAGAGCCATGGACTAAAAGCCAAGAAATGCATAATAGTATCCTTTGGGAAGTCATCTACCCCTGGTAACTATCATATTGACAACACACCCCTAAGAGTCGACCTAGTAATCAGGGACTTGAAGAAGCACATACACAGCAATCCAGCCTTTGACCATCACGTGTCATTCTGTGTTGTCATACCTTTTAACTAGCCAGATTTTCCCAGAATGCCCAGAATTTTGCCTTGTATTTTTGGTCTGTCCCTCATAAAATGTGTGTTTTCCAGGCAAATCACCAAGAACTGAAGTCACTAAATAGTGACATACTGTACATTTGATTATCAGACTTCATATCCCTCAGAAAATGCAAGTTAAAACAAATTTTGTTATTCTAGCACCTTTCTAAGTTTATAGAGCAATAATCAAAATGTATCCCTAGCTTTGTGCATTTGTCAGCCCATTATTCTAGGCTTTGTCCAGATTTCTTGTGCTAAAAGGTTGAGAGGTATGTATGTTGTGCAACTTATAAACAAAGGTATGACATCTAGATCCAAGGAAGTCATTGTTCCACTGTATTCCGCATTCATCTGATTTATCATTGAGTACAATGCCCCCTTTGGTATGTACCTAAGCAGGCATATCCTGTAATTGGAACATCCACAGAGGTTACTCACTAAAAGAATACAAGACATAAGTGATATGTCCTATACAGACTGCATCAAGGCACTATCCCTGTATTCTGTCTCCTACAGGCTGTAGGGGAGATCTATGCCTGGCATACAGAGCATTGTCAGACCCCACTCTGATAGACCTCATGCATATCTGCAAAACAAACAGCACCAAACTTACCTGTTCTAAAGACTTAAATCTTGCCTGTGATATAAACAGGACCTGCTGGAGAGACAGGTATGTATCCCAGAGAATACTCCTTCTATGGAGCAGGCTCCCCATCCATGCGAAGCAGAGTTCTTCCCTAACCCAATTTAAGTATAACTTAGACAACTGGATTAGGGAACAGGAAATGCATTCCTGGTTTGGCACCTGTGTCTCTAATGGACACAGGCAGCCTGTAAATAGTTCATCTCTCAGGGCCCTGCTTGTAAATGTTTCATCTCCCAAGCCCCTACTTACACTTATCAAGGGTCCCAGAACTTGTCAGTTTTTCGGGATGCATGGCTAGGCTTAAAAAGGCCCTTGTGGTTGTTAGCCTAGTAAACACCTATGAACCTGTAAACCTACATCTACTAAATCCCTCCTCACAACTGGTACCTTATCAGAAGTTTCAGACTCTATTCTACATAACCTGAAACTAATAAAATAAAAAAACAAGAAAAAAGCAAGCCATGAAACTAGCTGTTAAACATTAAAAGTGTTTTTTAAGGGGCAAGATAAAGCAATTTTGAACTTAAGATACATTTCCCACTAATCACAGCTACAGTTTTGCTATTTCAAAAAGTTTACTTACCCTCCATGATTGTTCAGGTGGAATTGCTCGCAATTATCACAATGCTTATCTGGTACCTTTTGAAACAGGCAAATGTGTTTGTTATTGAGATGTGACATATTGCTAACTTTTCACTTTGCTGTACTTTGTAATAATTATCATACAGTCTGTACTTTTGAATGTTGATTTTTGTAACTAACTTGGTTTGTGCAATTAGGTACTGGATGAAAAAGCCTTTTTAAGCCAATCCATTGACTTGCTCACTAAAATAATAATGTGGACCATGAGTAACTTTTTTTTAAATGAAAGTATATCCATTTATTTTGCATCTCTCTTAATTTAGAATTTCCTAGCAGTATTCCAGAAACACGCATCTCTCTCTTTTTTTTTTAATCTCACTCTGATATAAGAATTTCCATTTGATATGTTCCACAAAATAAATAAACAAATAATTACTTTTTAGAGAATGTCAGCTGTCCATCTGAAACAGCCTTTCCTGGCCTTAATTAGTGAAAGCTGTTAAATAGAGTCATGTAAACAAAAGAGCAAGATGAATAAAAAGGTACATGCGGTCATTCTGTATAAATGTACACCATTTAAATTGTTGCTAAAAGGAAATGAAAAGATGGAATCTTTAAAGATGTAAAGATGTAATTGGGCAAACCTGCAATGCAAATTGTGGCCTGCTACAGATCATCCATGACCCAGGACCACCACTCCACCTTTCTGGTGACACTGGAAAACATGAAGGTCCTACCAAACTCTGATATTGGGCGATTTTAATTACCCTATCATTCACTGGGAAAACTACTCGAGTGCAAATTCCCAGGCCCAGCGCTTCCTGGAATTCATCAACTCAAATGCCCTGGATCAGCTGGTAAACTCCCCTACCAGAGGTGAAAACATATTGGACCTGGTAATCACTAACATGGGAGACAGGTGTTCCACACCGGAGGTCAACCCGTCACTGGTTAGATCAGACCATAAACTAATCACTCTGGATGTCCGCACCACACCACCACCCCAACTAAGGAAACCACAGTAAAAAAACTTTTCTAAAGCAAACTTCACCTTATTTAAGACAGCGGTGGTAAGTTTTTCAGCCCCCAGGCTAAAGGATCATGCTACCCAAGATGCAGAAACCTTTACAAATGCATTCTATGAGCACCTACAAGGATGCATGGATTGTGCCATCCCTAGCAAAACCAAGACTCACTCCTCTAAGAAAAGGAAACCAGTTTAGTGGAACCCTGCAATAAACAGGCTATACAATAGAAGGAGGAAACTAGTTCAGAAAAAAAGCAAATCCCAAGAAGGAAAGACATCCCTGATCGGTATCAGTAAGAAACTAAGGTCCCTCATGAAATCATCCAAGGCTAACTTTGAAAGAAAAATAGCCAAGGATTCAAAAGATAACCACAAAGCCTTCTTTAACTATGTTAAGAATCTAAGTGGCAACTCGCAGATATGCACTGAACTAGTGCAAAATAGCACAAAATATACTGAACCCACTGATATTGCCAACATCCT
This sequence comes from Protopterus annectens, assembly GCF_019279795.1. Taxonomy (NCBI): domain Eukaryota; kingdom Metazoa; phylum Chordata; order Ceratodontiformes; family Protopteridae; genus Protopterus; species Protopterus annectens. The sequence goes on along the minus strand of NC_056729.1, from coordinate 1,094,621,463 downwards.
GGCAGATAGATTCAGTGCAAACTTCACCCCCCTCTCACCTCCAAAAGGGCCCACAACAATACCGGAAAAGTGTAGTGTCCCAAAAATAACAGATGCACAGGTGAAAACAGCCCTTTCAAAAGACAAAAGCACAGCGTCAATGGGACCAGATGAACTACAGAACAAACTAACCCCCCACCTAAGCATGCTGTTCAACCTCAGCCTCTCCACAGGCTACGTGCCCATAGAATGGCGCACAGCAATGGTTATTCCACTCCACAAAGGAGGGGCCACAACTGACCCTGGTAACCATCTATAAGCCTAACTAGCCTGGTCTGTAAGGCTATGGAGCGCATCATCATGGAACTCATTAACAAAGACATTGGGAACCTCCAAACACTTGACCCAACTCAGTTTGGCTTTGTTTAGGGCAGATCATGCCTACTAAACCTGGTTGACTTCTTCGAGACAATCACCAAGGCCATAGATGAGGGAAAGGTGGCTCACACAGCCTACCTTGACCTCACCAAGGCTTTTGACACCATTCCCCACTCAGGTATTACAGAAAAACTCACCAGCCTGAACATAAACCCCTCTGTCACGAGATGGGTTTCCAACTGGCTTACAGACAGAACTCACATGGTAAGAATAGCAGGCTCCAGGTCCGACTCTAAACTAGTTACAAGTGGTGTCCCACAAGGCTCTGTCCTGGGACCCCTACTGTTCGGCATATACTTCTCAGAAGTACAGGTAACTACAGGAGGACTATGGCTAACCAAGTTTGCCGATGACTGCAAACTGGAAGCCATAACTGACACTCCAGCTGACACAGATATTCTCCAAAAGGGCCTTACTGAGACGGACACCTGGTGTCAAAGTCATGGCCTCAACCTAAATGCCAAAAAATGCATAGTCATCCCATCTGGGAAAAACAAAATACCCACGAATTACCACATAGGTGGCAGCCCTCTTAATGCAGAAGAGGTAATAAGAGATCTGGGGACCCAGGTAGATAGTAATCTCTCCTCTGACAATCATATTGCCAAAGTATTTAGTAAATCCTTCTATGTGGCCCATCTAATTACTAAAGGGTTCACATCTAGAAATAAAGAGGTTATAGTGCCCCTCTACTCATCACTCATTAGACCCATGATAGAGTACAATGCCCCATTTGGGATGTACCTCACAAGACACTTCCGACAGCTGGAAAGACCACAAAAGTACCTCACCAAGAGGATTACTGGCCTCACACATATGTCCTATGCAGCCCGACTGAAAAAACTCTGGCTGTACTCAGTGGCATATCGCTTACTCAGAGGAGATATCTGCCTGACTTACAAATCCATGTCTAACTCAGATTTGATGGACATGCTCCACCTAAATAAATCCAAGTCACTGCGAGCCGCGAGCTTTAGTGAGCTAAACCTCACCACAGCAATAAATAGAATATGCTGGAGAGATAAATTTCTGTCACAGAGACTCCCCATGCTTTGGAAAAAAATTCCAAATTAGATCAGGCAGAGCCCCTCACTAACATTCTTCAAGATAAACTTTGACGAGTGGATGGGTAACAGAAAATACACCCCTGGGATCACTTCATTGGCTCTGCTTGACAGAGGATCAGTTAATTAATCAATGAGGTGGAAAAAGCTGACACACTCTGGCTAGGCTTATAAATGCCTTTGGGCAGATAGCCTAGTACCTACCTATGAACCTATGAACCTATCTGCACTGAAATGAATTTACTTCGTTTTCACTACTCAGTGCAATAAATGCACACTTTCACAGGGATCATAATCTTCATTATTACAACCTGGCACACAGTTTTTTATTGCTGTTAATTAATGCAGGTAACTCTCTCAACAATGTCACACTACTTTCTGTCATAAGTTGCTGCACTATTAAAACATATATTAAATGACCAAACAGATATTGTCATTCAGTATACAAATTTAACAGATCCCCATCAATATCCCTCAAAGATTGTGGAAATTACTTCAGTGCTATTGATGGAGTTACATATCAAACCAAAAAACTTCTTGCTGGGAAACTTCAATTATGGAGTCATTGACTGGCACACACATACCTCTAAAATGATATGCTCAGAATTTACTAGATATTGTTAATAACAGTGCACTGAAGCAAATTGTAAAATTACCCATTCCATGCTCTAATATCCTTAACCTGGTTCTTACAAAACCAACCCCTGCCTGCACCCCACCATGCACCTCCATATCCATGGCTAAGTCTGACCACAAATCAGTTACCTTCTCTGTCAGGCTTAATGGTATCACCCCACAACCAAATGAAACCATCTTTAGGCATTTCTTCAGGGCAAACTTACCTCAACTTATAGAAGACCCACACAAAACTCCCAACAATTCCCTGAAAATGGACTTATCTGAGAAGATTGTTCATAGGGTCATAGGATGATACTAGGCTATTGGCCTGGAGACCATTATAAGCCTAGCAAGAATTTTGTCCATGTTTCCTCAAAGTCAACACATTTTTCCCCTGTCCAGCAGGGACACAGGTGGGATCCCATGGGTATATTTTATGTTTCCCATCCTGTTGTCCAGGTTCCTCTTAAAGAGGGCTACGGAGGTAATTTGCTTGACATGGAGAGGGAGTCTATTCCACAGACGGGGGAGTCTTTAGGACACAAATCTATCCCACCAACAAGTTCTATTAATGTCACAGACCAGGTTAAGGCCTTGCATGTGGGTTGCTTGAGTGGAGTTTGTCTTATGGATATGCAGCAACTCCATCAAGGCTGGATCTGAAATGGCATTGTATGCCAGACACAGGTCAACTCTGAGCAGTCTGTATGAGACTGAGTAGAGGGACAGGGCTTTTAGCCTATCTGTATAGGATAGATGATTGAGACCCTGGATTTTCCTAGTCAGGAACCTCTGTGGTCTCACCAACTGCTGCATGTGTTTGGCAAGGTACATGCCAAAGAGTGCATTGTACTCAATAATGGGTCTGATAAGGGAGGAGTACAGGGATGTTATGACTTCCTTGTTCCTGGATGAAATACCCTTATTTATGAGGTGGGCCATGTAGAAAGCCTTCTGTACACTGGAGGCAACGTGATGGTCAAAAGTCAGGTTGCTATCAACCTGGGTGCCCAAGTCCCTCACAACTGATTGCATTCTTAGTATGTTGTTATTAATGTGATAATTAGTAGGGATGACATTTTCCCCAAAGGGAATAATGATACATTTCTTGGCATTCAGTTTGAGACCATGCTTCTGGCACCAGTCATTAGTTTGGGAAAGATCCTCTTGGAGGATGTTCACATCACTAGGGGAATCTAAGACAGCACACAGCTTGCAGTCATCTGCAAATTTAGTCAGCCACAGACCACTGGTTTTGGCTTGCACCACAGAAAAGTATATCCAAACCGTAGAGGCCCCAAGACCTATCCTTGGGGTACACTACTCGTTACAGGTCTACTACTAGAGATGGCTTCCCCTACTTTGACTGAGTGGGTTCTATCAGTGAGCCAGTTAGCTACCCATCTGGTAACATATATCCATCTCCAATTTTTACCAGCTTCTAAACAGCTGCATAGAAAGGTCTGTACCACTCCACTCTAAATATAATGGTAAATTCATGAATAAACCTCATTGGTGGAACTCCCATATAGAATGTAACAAAAGAAGGAAAGTAATGGAATGTTGTAAGAAATTCCCATCCTACTACACCCAGACCACACTAAAACAGGCCATCAAGGAACTTTAAAGCACTATTAGAAAATATAAAGTAGAGGAAAAACTTAAGGCCACTACAGATACTAAAGGAAACTACATTTTTCTTCTTCTATGTCAGGTAATTAAGACATAATGTTCAACAATGCACTGATGTCATCCATAATAATATAACACTTTCTAATCCTGAGGATATAGCCAATATATTAGCAGGCAAATTTACTACTAGCTTTATCCCACATTATTGCACCTACTATCCATAAAAAATGTTCCCTGTAATAATTTTAAAATAAGCCTTAGAATCCTTGTCAAAAACTAAAAAATGACATACCAGGCTGCAGTTTTCAACAGAGCCAAGTATATAATATTCAAGCCTCTACTAAAACTGTTCAATGTCAGCCTTTCTGGAGAACAGCCACTGTAACTCCTCTACAAACCCAGGTAATTATAGGCCCCATCAGCCTCAGCAGCCTTATATACAAAGCCACTGAATGTATCATAGCAGAACTTATGCAGACATAGGCAATTTAGCTCTGGGTGGTTTTGTGAAGTGCAGATCCTGTCTCCTGAACCTGGTATACTGCCTTGAAAAGGTTACGTGGGTTGTGGACAGTGGTTAATCTGCTTATCTTGACGTAGCCAAGGTTTTTGACACTATCCCCCATGATGGTATTACTGAAAATTTAAACAAACAATGTAAATCCTTACATTGTCTGCTGGATTGAAAACTGTACCACAGATCCTAAGCTGTAAGAATTGCTGATACCTTCATGGATGTAAATGGGTTACTAGTGGGGTTCTGCAGGGATTGGTGCTTGTTTCTCTCCTGCTTGGCATTTATTTTGTAGATATCCAAGCCAATACCCCTGAAGTGTGGTTGATCAGATTTGCTGATTACTGCAAATTAGACACTGTTATCTGTTCATCTACTGATACTAAACTGCTCCAGTAAGGATTGGGATATGCACAAACCTTGTGTACTGAAAATGGGCTCAAGCTTAATTCAAAAAAGCGCAGTATAGTAGGGGGTCATCAAAATCTATTCCATCCTCATATGTTGCAAGTGGTATACTTTTTCAAGAGATAAGGTCATAAGAGACACGAGTACTTAGGTGGATAGCTGTATCTCTCATTTGATCATCATATTTCTATCATAATTGGTAAATCCTTTGATCTTGCCCAGTTAACGTCTATGGGAATATCTTCAAGATCCAAAGAAGTCACCTTTTGATTGTACTTTTCCCTTATTGGACCCATAATTGAATACAGTTACTCCTGTGGTATGTATAATTCCAGGAATATTACTCAACTAGAAAGGCTCCAATGATTTTTAACCAAAACAGTTAAAGGCTTTAAATCCTTCACCACTCCCAATAGATTAGCACAGCTCTTCTAATACTCAGCCTGCCAGCTTCCCCGGTGTGACCTGTGTCTTGCTTTTTGAGTCATGAAAGACTCATTCCTATTTCCTCTCCTATTTCTTTGCAAAACCAGTGTCTATACAGATACTCATATTAATGTCCTAAATTTACACCAACAAATAAACAAGAGTTGCTGCAGGGACAGGATCCTAACTTAATTCCCAGTTTATGGAATAAGTTACCATTGCAGATCAGGCAAAGTACTACTTTGTCTGTGTTTAAGGCTAGTGTTGATGACTGGATGAGTAGACATAAATTTACACCAGGGTTATCATGTATGGCTCTGCTTGACTTGAGAGATGGATACTATTAAGTAATCATAAAGGGAGACAAGAAATTTTAAGTGTGCTGAGGTAAAGGTATATATGGCTAGGTCTCGTATGGCCCTTGTGATCGCTTGCCTAGTATTGTTTTTATGTCTCTATAAGCAAAAGTAACCACTTTTTAAAAATGACAGTTATACTGTTCCACTAGCAAAGTGCAAGACTGTGGACAATCTATCCTCTGCTCACCTATAATACATACTTCCTGTTGCAGTCATATTTTTGCTCCCAGATAATCTCCTTATTCTAAAGGCCTGCAAAGCCTGCATTGTTATCTTTTTTTCCTTTGTTAGCTCTGCAATTACACAGCCATTGTGGGCCATACTCTTGAATATTGTCTTTGCCTTGAAGAATTTTCTAGTTGATATAAGGTAGCATCAGTCAGTGCTATATCACATTTATGCAGTGCGTTATTGATGTGGGCTTTAAATTAAACTTTTTTGAAAGCTTGTGTAATCGACATAGGTCTTAAATCAAAACAAGACAGTGACGCAGTCTTTGCCCTCATTAACAGGTGCAAATTGTAATATAGCTAGTGTGCCTTCTCCTCATTATTTGGATTGTGGCAAGCAGTAACCTAAAGATCTGTCAGTGTTCCCTGAATGTTAACTTTATTTAGTGATCTCTTGTGTAGAAGCAGATAACATGTCTATTGTGCTGGTAAGCTGCGTTTAGGACCATTCATTTGAACTGTCAGGAAGGTTATGAGTTCTATAAGTAGGTTTGGTGTTCACAGTGTGGAGACGAGATGGTGGATTCCTAACACTTTGGTGCCTGGTGAACCTATTGTGATGATTGTGTGACACTTCTCATACTAGCTACACAAGCATACAAAAAAATGGTGTGAAGTTGAGAGTGTGCTTATATACTAGCAATGCCACTGCAGTCTTATACTTTTAAGGGAATGAAGGATGGAGCTACAATGGCCAGTAAGGTGACAGCTATCAGCTTTGTACAATACCTGATATTCAAATGTGCACGACAGGTAAAAGGTGATAGTAGGTGGGACTAGGGGTGGCTGGTAAGTGTTCTTTACAGAAATGCTTGAGTGCCCAGTCACACTTAAAGGGAAAAAGGGGAGACAATGTGTTCAGGAAACTCTTATTGCTAAATACTGTTTTGTTCAATTCTTCTACAAGGCCAAGTTTTTATCGTGCTACTTTCTGCTGCCCACAGTGGAACTGTCTCCATGATTACAGAATAGTATGTGGAGGATAGTGATTGTATTACCAGAGCGATTCATGTCAAATATGCATTTTATTTATTTATTTATTTATTTATTTTACATTTCATAATCTGATCGGCGTGTTGATGGAATTTATCCATTTTAGATGTTACCAAGGTTTAAAGTCAAATACAGATAAATGCATTAAATAATAGGTTTCTGCAGATAAGCACAATTACTGGAGCATACATCATAATGGCTTATAATATCACCATCTAATAACTTACTGTGGTCATTTTGCTAATAGGTGATGTGTCGTTAATTTTGCTTATTAATACACAGGCTATATTTCCCAGTGGGGGCCATCATTGAGAATGTCATAAGACCTGACACCACATGAAAAGGGCTTTAGCAACCTTGGACGATTTTTTATTTCCCTATAGCATCCATCGTGGAAAGCATCAGCGCAATTAGAAAATAGTTAACTTGGTTGTAGTTTTATATTATGTATTACATGTATTTTATTTAAATTTAGAATAATAAATAAGTAAATACATTTTTTGTAAAATACTTTTTTTATATATATTTTACAGTTTGTTTACTGGGATAGTCCATTGGGCCGAGAAGAGCCCATTTTCAATGGAGTCCCTGGGAGAAAAGCTTCATAAGACATTATATAAATTTAGACAAATCATTAAAAATCTATAATACGGTATACAGTTTACAGATAAAAACAACATTTCACTAAATATTTACAAAACCTGTCAGAATGCATTTTAAAAATACCTTAGTTTATACAGTGAAGAATATAAAAGTAGAAGTGAAAGGAGCCTTGCATAGGTATCAAATGAGAGTTATAGCAGGGGTAGAGAGGAGGGGATAAGAAGAGATTAAGTGTAAAGTAAGAAGAAAGAATGGTAAGAAGAAGTGGTATATGAGGGGTAAAAGGTGATGAGAGGAAGGGAGGGTATGGGTAGAGGTAGGTGGCTCAGAGGAAGGAGCAGGATGAAGAGTGAGAGTCAGGGTATAATGTTGAGGGTACTTATGTAGGGAGGCAGCAGGAACATTCCCAGAAGGATATGAGATGAGAATGAAGCAAGGTCTTAAAGGTGGAGTGGTTATGGGTGGTGCAAATGAGAGGAGGTAGGGGATTCCAAAGCTGTGCTAAAGAAAAGGATAATAGTTGTTTACCTGGAGAATGAGCAGGCTTGTGTAATTCAATCATTTTTTGGTTGCTGGACCTCAGAAGTCTATCAGGTAGATGCATTTTGAGTGAAGAGGCTAGAGAGGGGCAGAGAGATGGATGGAAGATAAGCTTGTGGGCATGAGAGAATTGGATATAAGTAAGATGGTTGGGGAACTCTAGCCAATTGAGTTGGTGGAGGGCATTGCAGTGGTTTGTGGAGGATTTGTAACCAGTGCCAATCCTGGATATTTTATTGTAACAGGAAGAGAGTTTAGCCTTTAGGGAAGATTGAAGGTTAGTGAGAAGTGGGGCACCATATAGGAGGGAAAGAATGAGGTATGTAGTAGAGAGAACAAACTTAGTAGAGAGAGTGAGGAAGCGTTTGTGTGGTAAAGCATTCCGAGTTTCTGTTGAGTTTTTTAATATTAATTTGCAGGTGGATATCAAACTTAAAGTGTTCATTGATGAGAACACGTAAGAGATTGGTATGGGATACTATCTCGAGAGAGGTGTTGTTTTGGCTAGTAATAGTAAAAGAGTTCTTATCAATAATGGTGTTTTTGGAGGAAGTAAATATCATAAGTTTAGTTTTTGATGCATTGAGTGCCATGTGATTGTTTAAAATCAGTGGAAGAGAAGGCCTCTTGGGTTAATTTTAGGAGGGAGGAGATGGAGCTGGCAGAACAGATGATTGTTATTTCTTTCTGCTGTATGAGTGTAATCTTCACTCTGCCTGTTCCAAAATTATATATTTATTTTAAATTTCTCTGCAGTATCATTTTTGAAATTGATTTATTATGCTCAGGATGAGTGTATACTTAATGAAAAAGATGCAGCACTTATAACTTGCTAAGATGTTTTCACAATTAATGCCTTATTGCTAATTCTGTCAACTTAAAAGGATATGATTATATTTTACAATCATGTTTTGTTTTGCGAAGGTTATATTGATGGGTTTGATGGCATCTGAGGCAAAAGCTTTCTGTTATATTGTCGAAGGTCATGACTTATCTTTTTTTCTCATAGCATTGAAGTAAGTTTTTTCTTTTTTTTTTTTTTTTTTTTGTTCTTTCAATGTTGGCAACCTTTTGGAAAAACAGACATGAATAGCCAAGGCCAGCATTAAAGTCTCTGTATTCATGCCATTCACATTGTGATGTGCTTACAGAAAAACAAGCTTGCATGGACTTAAGTAATAATGGAACATAATCAGGGACACTGATTTGCAGTTCTTAACAATTAAGTTTCATTTTCATGAGATAAAACTCAGGAATTATATTAGTGATTTTTAAAACTAATCTCCAGTAATTTCTGTGATTTTTAGTGCAACTGAATATAAGCAGAATTAAAGCAGATTTCAAATAAAGAGCACCTTGTGATGACCGTGTCCTGGCCTAGCAATCAAGGAGCCTCAGTCCTCACCACTAACACCAGGGAGGCCATCTCATAGAAGAGAAAAGGATAATTAATACACACAGTAAAGTAAAATTTCTCTTAAGTGCACACAGAGATCACAGTCAGTCTGGGGCTGGTTACTCCCTTGCTCACCAGGTCCCCAATAAGACTCCCCACTGGCACAGCTATAGGGTCCAGGTCTCAGCCTAGCTGGGCAAGCTAAAACCTCCAGTAACCTCTCTGTCCAACCAGTGCTTTGTGTCCCTGCCCAAGTAGCTGATACAACACACACACACACACACACACACACACACACACACACACACACACACACACTTTGAGATAAGTATTTATACAACTTCACAGACACTCCTGGGAAAGGCAGACATAGACTCTCCAGCTGTGCCCCTTTACCCAGACTCTACGGTAGTAATTACTGTCACCACCCAACTAATAATATCAGCTACTAAAAGGCCCTTAAAAGGGTGTCCAATTATTACTGTGCAATATTATTATCCAATGGTAGTATGACTAACAGTCAAAGCTTATTTTAGAGTGGCCTATTACAATAACCTCTATAAATATGCAATATACTCTAGAGCTTATCTCTACACAAACCAGCCACAGGTAGAAGGTTTTAAAAATATTTAATAATAAATAATTAAAACACAAGACAAAACTACTACACCACAGAGATATCTAAGAGTTCAGAGATCACAAAGAAACTTAACATAATACAGTAGGACAGGTCTGATTTCAAAGAAAAATACCTAATTAATCTTTACTAGCTTTAACTATTCCTACAAGAAATCACAGTGCTAAAACTTACATGTGAGCATAAGGCAGAGTGCTGATAAGTTGGATATCAAGATCAGAATGCTTCCCAGTCTCTTGTGAGAAATAGTATTTAAACATTACTAACAAACATGTCTCTAAGGCCCTCCCAAATTACATCATTTTTGACACTTAGGTTTTCCCAGTATTCATATTGCATCATCTTAACACCTGGTCTGAGTTCTCAGGCCACAAACTGCATTATTTAGCAATCTAACACCTGCACAGAAACTTACAACAATAGAAGAAATGTCACATGTATATTCTAACATAAACTAGAGCAATAAAGCACATTCCACATCTAAATTCTGGTCATAAACTTTAGCCTTAAAACAATAGGCATGAAACCTTCATCCAGCCACACTGGAGCTGAATTCTAACATGAAAGGGTCACAACATGCTTCACTGGGCCAGTAGAGTGCAATGCTGTCACATATTTTGCAGTTCCACATTTCACAGTATTCTTTACACTCAAGAAACATGCCTGTATTTTTGCATTTATTATCAAGAAAACATGCCTGCATTTTACATTTATTTACAAATGCCAGAATTATATATCAAATTCTATTTGACTAGGCTGGCAGCGTTCACCCATCTCTCCGCAATCGTCACATCCCCCCCCCCGAGGAACTCTAGCAAGTTTTTCAAGCACCCCTTGAGAAACATTGCTTAAGAGTGTCAGGTCTATCTGGGTGTACCTCACCCCATTCCCTGTCTTGAGAGCCCATCTGCATTGGCATTGCTACTCCCACTGCGGTGCTGCACTGACATATCATATGCTTGCAACCCCAGTCTCCATCTTAGCAACTTGACATTTTGCTGACTGGCTCTTTTTAACCATATTAGACAGTTGTGATTTGTAATCACAGTGAATTTTTTTCCATACAGATAAGGCTGAAGTTTTTGTAGTGCACACACTATGGTTAGACATTCATTTTCTACCACTTCATAACATTCCTCCCTGGGTTGGAGCCTATGACTGAGATAAACCACTAGGTGCTCTTCTCCCTCTGAAGAAATCTGGCTAAGTACAGCCCCCACCCCAAAGTTTGAAGCATCCACCTGCACAACAAAGTCTTTGCTGTAGTCTGGACTGGCTAACACAGGAGTTCCTCACAAATCTTCCTTAAGCTTCTGAAATGCCTGCTCACATGCTGGGGTCCACACTACCTTATCTGGCCTGTTCTTCCTTGTCAGGTCTGTGAGGGAAGCAGCTATGGTACTATAATTGGGAAAGAACTTTCTGTAGTACCCTGCTGTCCCCAAAAATGCCCTCACCTGCTTTTTGGTAACAGGTGCAGGCCATGCCTGAATAGCTTCCACTTTTGCAGCTTCTAGCCTTATCTTACCACTCCCCACTCTATATCCTAGGTAGGAGACCTCTGCCATACCCACCTGACATTTGCTCGGCTTAAAGGTCAACCCTGCCCTCTGTAGTCTTCCCAGCACCTCCCTAACATGCTGAAGGTGCTCTTGCCAGGAATGGCTGTAGATAGCAATATCATCCATGTAAGCAAGAGCAAACCCTCTTGTTCCTGCTAAAATATGATCTACCAGCCTCTGGAAAGTCACTGGGGCATTCTTCATCCCAAAGGGCATCTTTGTGAACTCATACAAGCCAAAAGGAGTCACAAAGGCTGACTTCTCTCTAGCACTGGGAGTCAAGGACACCTGCCAGTAACTCTTGGTAAGATCAATGTTTGTAAAATACTTAGTCCCACCCAGTTGCTCTAGGGCCTCATATGTCCTAGGCATGGAGTAAGCATCTGCCTCTGTGCGACTATGTAATTTCCTGTAATCCACACAGAACCTGGTGCTGCCATCCTTCTTTGGAACCAGTATCACTGGGGTGGCCCAGGGGCTGTTGGACTTCTGAATCACCCCTAGTTCCAACATCTCCTGTACCTCTTCCCTCAGAGTCTGTTTGACTCTCTTCAGGCACCCTATAAGGGGCCTACCTGATAGGTCTTTGGGGTCCTGTATCCACCTGGTGCTGCACCATTTGGGTGCTCTCTGGTTTCCCAGTGAACATGCCCCAAAACTCCTACAACACTGCTCGGATTTCTCGAACCTGGTTAGGAGAAAACTGCTGGGACATTGCTACTCCTTCCACCGAGGTGTCAGCCCGAGCCACACTGAGGAGATCAATCACAAGATCTCTCTCAGACTCCTCCTGCAATCCATTGCAAATGCTCAGCACAAGAGCCTCCCTATCATGGTAAGGTTTCATCATGTTAACATGGTACAATTATTGCCCCTGCTGTCTGCCTAGCACTTCCACCATGTAGTTAACATCACTTACTTTTCTTACCACCTTGTAGGGTCCCTCCCAAGCTGCTTGCAACTTGTTGTGTCTGACAGGAATGAGAACTATCACCTGCTGCCCTACATCATTCTCTCTAGCTCAAGCATTCCTGTCATACCACACCTTTTTCTGTTGTTGGGCTTCTGCCAGGTTCTCCTGGGCAAGCCCATGCGTTCCCTGAGACTTGTCCTGAGGTTTTGGATGAATGCTACAACAGACTCCTTGTGAGACTCACACTCATCTTCCCACTCATCTCGAATTAAATCTAGAGGTCCCCTCAACCTATGCCCATACAGCAACTCAAAGAGTTAAAAACCCATTGATTCCTTGGGAACCTCTCTGTAAGCAAACAACAGATGGGGCAAATATTTGTCCCACTCCCTCTTAAACTGATCTGCGAATGCCCATAGCATGGACTTGATTGTAGAGTTTGACCTCTCAACAAGACCATTAGTCTGGAGATGGTAGGGGGTGGTTTTCATGTGCTTCACCCCACAGGACTTCCACAGACAAGCCAGCATGTCTGACATAAAATTGGCACCTGTGTCAGACAGTATTTCCTTTGGGAAGCCTACCCTGCTGAAAATCTTTAGCAAAGTATTTGCCACCTTCTCTGTCTCAATGGAGGACAAAGGCACTGCCTCAGGGTATTGTGTAGCATAATCTACAATCACTAGGATATACTTTTTCCCTGTGGAACTTGGGGTATTCAGAGGACCCACAATATCCATAGCTACCCTCTGAAATGGCTCCTCAATCACAGGTAAAGGCATCACAGAAGCTTTCATCTTGTCTCCTGCATTGCCTACCTTTTGACACTGCTCACAGGTTGTGCAGTAGCCTGTTACATCTCTGGAAATTCCAGGCCAATAGAAGTTTTGCATAATACGCCTCTTTGCATGTTTTATGCCCATATGACCTGCAAAGGGAATACCATGGGATATGGCTAGAAGCGCCAGATGGTAAGCTCTAGGCACTACCAACTGCTGTACTCTCTCACCTTCTAGCCCTCCCTCAGGGGTCCACTCTCTGTACAGTAACCCCTTGTTCCAGTATACAGATTCCCCCTTCCCTTGAGAATCAGGTGCCTCCTAAGCTACCTGCCTCATGCCTTGCAATGTAGGGTCTGAGAGCTGAGCCTGTCTCAACTCCCTCCTTGTAACCCTTCCCAGCGCCCCTTCCACAAGAAGTCTTGCATCCTCTGACACTGGTGCCTCACTGTCAGCCTGGGTACTACTACTCACCTCTACCTTTGCAGTTACCCTGTCCAAGAGAACATCAGTACCCACAAGCAGCTGTGGCTCACATTCAGTCTCACTGCTAAAGCGTAGCTCACTCCCTGAAGTAACCACCTCAGCAGTCCTGGCTGCAAGTATGCAGTCTGTCTGGTTCTCCCCTCCAGGCTACCAGACTCACATGCTTGTCTCCTAGCCTCACTGCACATAACTGCATAAATACATAGTACTGCCTCATCCAAATCCTTCCCTCCCAGGACATCTGCAGGATGGTAGCTCCATACACCTGTTGTCTCAAGACAACCCACTGTTGGCATTTTGTCTTTCCCATTTACTGGCTCCCTCACATTTGGTTCCCCACCTTGTCTCTGTGGACATCTGTATGCCATATGGCCCCACTGGTTGCATTCAAAACATTTAACCCTAGCTCCTGGACATGTACCTGGACTAGTGACTTCCCCTGCTACTGGCAAATTCTGTTGGGGCAGTCTGTGCTGCCCATCATGGGTTCCTTTATACCCATGAGCAGTACTGGGGGTCCCCTTCTTGTGCAGGGCTTCCCTGCTGCCCAGGTATAGGTCTTCCTTCTTTCCCAACTCCTCTGAAGTAGCACACTGACTGTCAGCTAACCAGATCCTCATGTCCTCAGACAAAGTTTTAAGGGATTGTTCCCTTACTAAAAGGTCTGCCAGCCCTTCAGAAGTGGTAACCTGACATCCACTCACCCAGCTATGAAAATAAGTGCTCAGTTCAAAAACATATTTACATAGATTTCCATCTGCCTGGCATCTATGCTCATGAAACTTTTTCCTATACATGTCAGGTGTTAGCTTAAAACATTCTAATAAATGTCTTTTTAATGCAGTATAATCAAAACAGTCAGTGTCATGCATTTTTGCTAAATAAGTTTCAGCTTTACCATGAAGTTAGGGGGTCAGGAACTGTACCCAGAGCCCTTGGTCAAATTCATACTGTTTATATACCCGCTCAAACATATGAATGAAGCTATCAAAATAATCCCCCTCTTTAAACTGTGGATGAAATTTACTGACCCTTTGTGCTTCTGGGGTCCAGTTACTCCCTTCCCCATTACCTCCATGACTCTGGCGAAGATTCAGCATTTCCCACCCATGCCTCCTTTGACATTAATTTTCCTCAGCTTGTAGACTCCTCATTTTCTTGGCTGCTTCTAGTTCCATATGCCTAGTTTCCAAATCAAGTCTTTTTAGCTCCAGCTGTTTTTTTAAGTCCACTGCAGAAAGGTTGAGCTGCCCATTCTCCCAGGATATTGTATCTCCACTGTTAGTCTGATTGTCCTCCAGGCTGCTGTTTTCTGATGCAGCTGTAACCAAGGCTGCAATCAGGTCTGCTTTAGTCAGGTTTCCATACACCAATCCCCTAGCCTGGCACATCTCTGCCAGCTGGCTCCTTGTCAGCTTTCCATACTCTTCTGCTGACATGCTGCCTGCTCACCCTGACTAACACTAAGCTAACAAAAGAAATAAAACAATTGTGATCTGAACTCTGAGTATACACTGCATGGTTGTTTTAGAGTACAAAACACTTTTAGAGATCACTGTACATAAGCCACAGGAATTCGCTCTACCCACACCACTACAAGCCAATTAGTATGTGAATTAGATCCTACCACTGCCAAACACTTCTGATGACTGTGCCCTGGCCCAGCAATCAAGGAGCCTCAATCCTCACCACTAACACCAGGGAGGTTGTCTCATAGAAGAGAAAAGGATAATTAATACACACAGTAAAGTACAATTTCCCTTAAGTGCACACAGAGATCACAGTCAGTCTGGGGCTGGTTGCTCCCTTTCTCACCAGGTCCCCAATAAGACTCCCCACTGGCACAGCTATAGGTTCCAGGTCTCAGCCAGGCAAGGTAAATTCTCCAGTGCCCTCTCTGTCTAACCAGTGCTTTGTGTCCCTGCCCAAGTAGCTGACACAACAAACACACTTTGAGATAGGTATTTATACTTGACAGACACTCATGGGAAAGGCTGACAGACTCTCCAGCTGTGCCCCTTTACCCAGACTATACGGTAGTAATTACTGCCACCACCCAACTAATAATATCAGCTACTAAAAGGCCCTTAGATGAGTGTCCAATTATTACTGTGCAATATTATTATCCAATGGCAATATGACTAACAGTCAAGGCTTACTTTAGAGTGGCCTATTACAATAGCCTCTATAAATATGCAATGTACTCTAGAGCTTATCTCTACACAAACCAGCCACAGGTAGAAGGTTTAAAAAATATTTAAAAATAAATAATTAACACACAAGACAAAACTACTACATGACAGAGATATCTAAGAGTTCAGAGATCACACAGAAAAATAAAATGATACAGTAGGACAGGTCCGATTTCAAAGAAAAATACCTAATTAATCTTTACTAGCTTTAACTATTCCTACAAGAAATCACAGTGCTAAAACTTACATGTGAGCATAAGGCAGAGTGCTGATAAGTTGGATATCAAGATCAAAATGATTCCCAGTCTCTTGTGAGAAATAGTATTTAAACAATACTAACAAACATGTCTCTAAGGCCCTCCCAAATTACATCATTTTTGACACTTATGTTTTCCCAGTATTCATATTGCATCATCTTAACACCTGGTCTGAGTTCTCAGGCCACAAACTGCATTATTTAATGATCTAACACCTGCACAAAAACTTACAACAACAGAATAAATTTCACATGTATATTCCTAACAGAAACTAGAGCAATAAAGCACATTCCACATTTAAATTCTGGTCATAAACCTTAGCCTTAAAACAATGGACATTAAACCTTCATCCAGCCACACTGGAGCCGAATTCTAACAAGAATGGGTCACAACACGCTTCACTGGGCCAGTAGAGTGCAATGTTGTCACATATTTTGCAGTTCCACATTTCACAGTATTCTTTACACTCAAGAAACATGCCTGTATTTTACATTTATTATCAAGAAAACATGCCTGTATTTTACATTTATTTACAAATGCCAGAATTATATATCAAATTCTATTTGACTCGGCTGGCAGCCTTCGCCTATCTCTCCTCAATCGTCACACACCTAAAATATTATAAGCAGCAAAAGAAGTACAAGTTATGGTAAATGAGTGTTCTGGATTAAAATGAAAAATCCCATGAAAGTCCTGTATTTTTCTAATACTCGATGAGTCCAAATTTGGAATTTACCAATATTTTCTTGGAAAAAAATGGAAATTGGTGTCCCCAAACATAATGTGGGTGTCAGTATTATTCAGCAACCTGCTGCTATGATACAGTGCTTTGAAAACAGAGAGAATTAGTCTGACTAAGCCTCAAGAATGTCAGACTGGTGATAGACTATACCAAATAGCTTTTTCCTATTTTCAGTTATTAGCCTTGACATTCAGAACTTGTATTCTGGAAGGATACTGTTGTACATTTGGAACTTGAAATACCTTAAAAGATCAGAGAATCTGATTTTTTTTTCATCAAAGGGGTGTTTTTAAACATTACTTAATTTTAATAAAGGTTTATGGCACCAATCTGGTTTAGGAACACTTTATTATAAATGGCTCAGTTACTAGCAGCAGTTTCATTTTTTATTCCTGGGTAGATTTTGTATGCTGCACTGACTCCAGTGAGGTTATTATATTGTAATAGGTTTGCATTCATGTGTTTATGTGCTATAGTTTTAGCAACGTCTGATGGTATAATGTAACCTCCAGACAGTTTAGCATTTTTTTCTTTCCACACAGACATAAAATGCCAACGCTCAGCTTGAAACATTCACTGCATCATGTCTCACATTGAAAAGTCAATCAATACATGATGGTGAGTCACAGAGCATTTAAATGATAGACCATTGTCTATCAAAACCTCAGGACATATTACTGTACACTAATAATTCTGACACCTTACATTTTTACTGACAAGTACTGTGGCTTTTTTACTTTCAGTGACAGCTTTAAATGTAGTACTGATATTTTCATCCTTTAGGATTATTTCCTATAAATACAAATAAAGATCATTTTCAGATAATTAAACACTTGCTTATTGATTTTAAATGCTAACAGTAAAATTAACTGTATTTTAAAATAGATGATTTTCCTTTTAGATTGTATACTGAATAAATAGCACTAAGCAGAAATATGTTTATTTATTTATTTATTTGAACTTCACACACATCTAACAAAATATTTCTGCAGGTCTTTACAAGGACTTTTACTAAAGTATTGGGCACATGTACAGACCAGAGTGTTATAAAATGGTTTATTTTGCTATTTACTTTTGTTTTGAGTAGACAGCAGGCTGAGGTACTAAGTCAAGTTATACTCACAGCTTAAGAAAAATAGGGATACTGTTACACTTCATTGTTGTCCGAAGGGAAGTATTTTTCAGCACTTATCAGCACAGTGCATTAGCCCACTAAGCCATTCAAAATATTCAGCCCTGCCAAGTTTCAAACCCAGGACCCTGTCAACTACAGCACAATTTACAACAAATCCCAATGAGATACTTATAACAATTTTTGGAGATGAAATTCTTGTAGGACCATGTTTGACATGACCTGTACAGAAACTGGTAAAGCCGGCATAACAACATTGCTGCTGACAACTCTGAAAACACAAAACAGCATGACACACTAAATCTCAAATGTCTCTACTGCTCCAGACCCAGGAACAAGAGTTAACATGGGTCACAAAAGGGGGGAGAAGACAAGTCTGGGAGTTCAGACTATTGTGTTTTTAGTGTTGTGGGCATCGATGTTGTTATGCGGACATTACCTATATGGGTCACTTCAAGTATGTGATAGATGACCCAGAATTATAGCAATTAGTCAAAGTAAGCTTTACCATAGAGTTATAACAGATGTTTTAAATTAAACACCACCACACTGAGTCATTAAACCTATAAAACCATGGTTTACACTCCCCCTTTATAAAATTAATTATGTGTTTATTTATTTTTTTTTTTTACTTTTTTGTTAGTTTTTGTTAATCAAGGTGGTAAGCTATTCCAAGAACCTTTTTCTGCCACAACCTGCTACAATAGCATATTTTCCTCTGGAATTGCATGCATTGCTGAGGGCATGTGTCAGTGTCACTTGTACTATATGATTTGACATTCCAGACCCGTGCATTATATCTCTTACTCCTATTCTGTCAGGCATGCCTTTTCCTGTTTAAGCAACAGCTGTTTTCATTTTGAACACCAAAGACTTATAGAGCTTATTGTTTTCTTAAAAGAAAAAAAATAACACTGAATTCCTTTCCTTTCTGATGATTTTCTTTTTTCCTCAGGTCAACATTTCTGGTAATGCCTTAGAGTAACTGCACTGATATGTGTTTGTCAGTGCATATCTTAATCAGAGAGCTATGAACTCATTGGAACCAATTCTGGTCAAAGGGTGGCACCTCGGGGTCAAAAGAGACGCTATGATTATAAAACTCTGAAAAGCAAATGATAAATTCTTAGTAGCATTTTGGGTCATAGGTCTTGTGAGATGCTGGGAATGGTAAAATGAATTAACACTATAAAATAATGACTAAATACATAGACAATGAATCCCACTCTGCAGATATATTTTAAATACTGTGCAAAATCATAGTAATGACATGTTGAACAATTAGGCTGATTGTTTTGACTTAGAAAGCTCATCAGGTGAATATCACATGCATATATAAGTATCGTGATGCCAGTGGAATATGGTCACAGGAAATTACCAGTAGCTGTCAGAAGCAACACAAAAAACACTGTAACATATCTGGAATGCTTAGGTGTTATTAGAGTAAATACACTGGGTGAACAGAATGACACTATTGTGATGAAAAAAAAACATAAGACTTCCATTTGAATTGATCTGCAAGATTTGAGGAATGTGATTAAAAGAAGGCATAGCTACAACTATTCATTGCTTATTATTTAAGATGCTGACTCAAGGTGCTGGATGCTAAGCTTTGTTTTTTTGTTATTAGGAGGAAGCCGGGGAGTCTGGCAATTAAAACTACATAAAGCAAGCTCCAAATTATGTACATTTCATTTGCAATTAGGTAGGTAGTTTTTTTTTTTTTTTTTTTTTTTTTTTTTTTTTGGTATTTCCTCAGCACCAGAGATACTGCTAAGAGTTACTGCATGAGTAGTTAATGGCTTGGAAGGTAAAGTAAATATAACATATTACACTGGTGTGGGGTCAAAGACAATGGAAACATGAAAAGGGGCTTAATATGCCACTGAAAACATTAAGGCAGCATAAATAATAAGTATAAAATGATAGTGGAAAATCACAAATAATTAGACCACAGTCTAACATCAAAGGGATTGAAATCAGATATAAGAAAAGTCGGAGCAATTATGCAGTCTATCGTGGCCGGAAGATGAGCAAATATTTCAAATGTTTCAAAGAATAATTAAGTATCTTAAACACACTTGCACCTAATATGCCTTGTCAGCATTTCTAGTAATGCCTTACATAGCTGTGAAGTAGTCATCGACAAATATCAACAGAATCAGGACAAAGAGAGAAATAATCAGGGACAATCAAAGACACTTTTAAAATATTGCTATTAACTATTGACATTGACAGCATAAGGGAATGTGAATTAATATATTTATTTATTTTATTTATTCCAGTTTGATGACCGGGAAGGTCCACTGGGCCGGGGGAGCCCGTTTTCAGTGGAGGCCCGGGGAGAAAAGCTCCATAAAAGTTACAAAAATACAATAATACAATAATAATTAACAAATAAATTAAGGATTACAAAAGGTAGCATTCAAAAGTAGAAAATAGAAAATAGAAAACATATTTACAATTCAGTACACTGGGCTAAGTGAGCCTGCATTCTGTGGAGGCTTGGGGAGAAAATAACATAGTACAAAGTTTAATTACATGAATACATTTGGAGGGAGCTTGGGCAGTCGAGCTCTGTATTTAAAGTTTAAATAGCATGCTTAATAATAATATAGGAAGTTAGGAATGCAAGCAACAGGAGGCATTTGCAGGAGTGAGAAACAAATAACAGTAAAGATTCAGGAGTAGACAGGAGTATAGTATCCTGGCAGGATTTTGTAGAATGGTTACAATAACAAATTGAAGTGAGGCTAGGAAGGTATAGAGGTTAATCAGGGGAGAAAGGAGAGGAGAGCTTGAGAGGAATGGGGGGAAGAGTACAATTGCATTTCCTGTAAAGATAAAGATAGGAATGAAGTTGAGTTTTGAAGTTTTTAAGGTTGTCACAGGTCCTCGGTGTAGAGGGAAGAGCATTCCATTTTTTAGCTAGGGAATAAGATAGCAGAAGCTGGCCAGCAGGGTGCTTGGGTTTATGGATGGTGATCAAGTTTTGGTGGGTAGATCGAAGGGGTCTGAGTGGGATGTAAGGTTGCAGAATGTTGAAGACTGCAGGGCATTTAGAAGGTTGGAAGAATAGTTTGTGAGCAGTGGTGATTTGGTGAAGGAGTAGTAGACTGGGGAGTTCAAGCCAGTTTAATGACTGTAGAGAGGTGCAGTGATGAGTGGAGGATTTGGCATTTGTGGCAAATCTGGCTATTTTATTGTAACATACCTCCAATTTGGAGGTGAGAGTGGAAGATAGGTTAGTGAGGAGAGGAGTTCCATACAGAAGAGAGGGAAGTAGCGGCGAGAGTTTGTCTATAGGAAGGTGAGAGGAAGTGGTTGTTTCTGTATAGAAGGCCTAGTTTTATATGTGTTTTCTTGATATTTTGCTGGATGTGATTTTTGAAGTTAAGGTGTTCATCAATGGTTACACCAAGAAATTTGGTGGAGGGTACGACTTTAATGATTGAGTTGTTATGGCTGGTGATTTGGAATGAGTTTTTGTCTATAGGGAGGGATTTAGAGGGAGAGAATAGAAGGATCTTAGTTTTGTTGGCATTTAGTGAGAGGTGGTTTTGTAGCATCCAATTTTTGGTGGTAGAGAAAGCAGTTTGGGTTAGAAATTCGAGATCTTTTAAGTTCATAGGTTCATAGGTTTATACTAGGCTATCTGCCCTAAGGCATTTATAAGCCTAGCCCAAAGTTTTGTGGCGTACGCCACCCCTTATGTTAAAAAATACTGTGCCCATTAGTTTGTTGTGCCTCTGTCCAGCAGTGACACAGAGATGATTCCCGGGGTAAACCTACGATCTCCCATCCACCGGTCAAGATTTCTCTTGAACAGAGCCAGCGAGGTGCTCTGCCTCACATGGACCGGGATTTTATTCCACAGCATAGGGAGTCTCTGGGTGACAAATCTATCCCTCCAGCATGTCCTATTTATATTCGTGCTAAGGTTTAAGTCACTTGCTCTAGTGGATCTGGTAGATTTGGATTTTTTGAGGTGGAGCATGTCCATTAATTCCGGGTTGGACATGGCCTTGTATGTCAGGCACAGGTCACCTCTGAGCAGGTGGTATGCGACTGACTAGAGCTGGAGTTTCTTCAGTCTGGCAGCATATGACAGATTTTGGAGTCCCTTTATCCTTTTGGTGAGGAACTTTTGGGGTCTCTCCAATTGCTGCAGGTGTCGGGTGAGATACATCCCGAATGGGGCATTTTACTCAATCATTGGTCTGATAAGTGAAGAGTACAGGGGAACAATGACCTCACTTGATCTGGATGTGAATCCCTTCATGATCAGGTGGGCAATGTAGAAGGTCTTTCTAACCACTTTAGCAATGTGAGTGTCAAAAGAAAGGCCACTGTCAACCTGGGTCCCCAGGTCCCTGATAACCTCTTCTGTGCTTAATGGATTGCCACCTATATGGTAGCTTGGGGTTACCTTGTTATTCCCGAAGGGTATGACTATACATTTTTTGGCATTTAACTTCAGGCCATGGCTCTGGCACCAGTTATCAGTTTCCGTGAGACCCCTCTGAAGGATATCTGTGTCCGATGTACTTTCCACTATGGCCCAGTTTGCAGTCATCTGCAAACTTTGTCAGCCATAGTCCTCCTATGTTTGCCTGTACTTCTGAGAAGTAGATGCCGAACAACAGGGGGCCAAGGACTGAGCCCTGTGGGACACCACTTGTGACCGGCTTGGAGTCTGACATGGTGCCAGCAACTCTAACCCTGTGGGTTCTGTCCTTTAGCCAGTTTGCAACCCATCTTGTGACATATGGGTTTACATTTAAGCTGGTAAGTTTCTCTATAATACCCGAGTGGGGTATTGTGTCGAAAGCTTTTGCAAGGTCAAGGTAGGCTGTACAGACTGCTTTTCCCTCATCAATGGCCTTGGTGACTGTTTCGAAGAAGTCGACCAAGTTCAAAAGGCATGATCTGCCCTTGACAAAGCCAAACTGGATCGGGTCCAATGTCTGCAAGTCCCCTATGTCTTTGTTTATGAGTTCCATTATGATCCTCTCCATAGCTTTGCAGACCAGGCTTGTTAAGCTTATGGGGCGGTAATTACCAGGGTCCGTAGTGGTACCACCTTTGTGGAGTGGGACCACAGTTGCCGTACGCCACTCCTTGGGCACATATCCTGTGGTAAGGCTAAGATTAAACAGCTGCCTTATATGCGGGTTTAGTTCCTCGTTCAGTTCGTGTAGCACACAGCCGGGGACACCATCTGGTCCCATTGATGCTGTGTTTTTAGCTTTAGAGAGAGCAGCTTTCACCTGCGCATTTGAGATGTCTGGGAGGCTACACTCCGCTGGGATAGTTATCTCTCCTTTTTGATGGATGCATGGCAGATTAAAGTGGAATCATCAGCGTATTGTACAATTTTGGTATTAGGTATGGCTTTGTGGAAGTTATTGATAAATATATTAAATAACAATGGGCCAAGAATTGAGCCTTGGGGAACCCCAGTAAAGGTTGGGAGGAAAGAGGAGGTGGCCTGGCCCCACTTCACGGCTTGGGACCTATCAGAGAGGTAGCTTGAGAACCAAGAAAGAGTTTTATGGGAGATGTTGAGGTTAGACAGATGGTTTAGTAGTTGACTATGGGAGATGGTGTCAAAGGCTTTAGATAAGTCTAGTAGAACACAGGATACCATGTTACCACAGTCGCGAGCTGAATTAACAGAATATATGAAGGAGAGTAGGGCAGAGTTGGTACTGTGTCCTGGACGGAAGCCGTGTTTGGTAGGGGACAGTAGTCGGGGCTTAGTAAGGAATGGTAAGAGTTGCAGGTGGATACATTTTTCAAGAAGAGATGGGGAGAGGATGGCTATGGGACGGAAGTTGGAGGTGCTGCAATTTTTGCCACCCTTGTGGAGTGGAAGAGTAAAAGCAGACCGCCATAGTTTGGGGACATAGGATTCAAGTAGAGACACATGGATGATTCCCGGGGTAAACCTATGATCTCCCATCCACCGGTCAAGATTTCTCTTGAACAGAGCCAGCGAGGTGCTCTGCCTCACATGGACCGGGATTTTATTCCACAGCATAGGGAGTCTCTGGGTGACAAATCTATCCCTCCAGCATGTCCTATTTATATCCGTGCTAAGGTTTAAGTCGCTTGCTCTAGTGGATCTGGTAGATTTGGATTTTTTGAGGTGGAGCATGTCCATTAATTCCGGGTTGGACATGGCCTTGTATGTCAGGCACAGGTCACCTCTGAGCAGGCGGTATGCGACTGAATAGAGCTGGAGTTTCTTCAGTCTGGCAGCATATGACAGATTTTGGAGTCCCTTTATCCTTTTGGTGAGGAACTTTTGGGGTCTCTCCAATTGCTGCAGGTGTCGGGTGAGATACATCCCGAATGGGGCATTGTACTCAATCATTGGTCTGATAAGTGAAGAGTACAGGGGAACAATGACCTCACTTGATCTGGATGTGAATCCCTTCATGATCAGGTGGGCAATGTAGTAGGTCTTTCTAACCACTTTAGCAATGTGAGTGTCAAAAGAAAGGCCACTGTCAACCTGGGTCCCCAGGTCCCTGATAACCTCTTCTGTGCTTAATGGATTGCCACCTATATGGTAGCTTGGGGTTACCTTGTTTTTCCCGAAGGGTATGACTATACATTTTTTGGCATTTAACTTCAGGCCATGGATCTGGCACCAGTTATCAGTTTCCGTGAGACCCCTCTGAAGGATATCTGTGTCCGATGTACTTTCCACTATGGCGCCCAGTTTGCAGTCATCTGCAAACTTTGTCAGCCATAGTCCTCCTATGTTTGCCTGTACTTCTGAGAAGTAGATGCCGAACAACAGGGGGCCAAGGACTGAGCCCTGTGGGACACCACTTGTGACCGGCTTGGAGTCTGACATGGTGCCAGCAACTCTAACCCTGTGGGTTCTGTCCTTTAGCCAATTTGCAACCCATCTTGTGACATATGGGTTTACATTTAAGCTGGTAAGTTTCTCTATAATACCCGAGTGGGGTATTGTGTCGAGAGCTTTTGCAAGGTCAAGGTAGGCTGTACGGACTGCTTTTCCCTCATCAATGGCCTTGGTGACTGTTTCGAAGAAGTCGACCAAGTTCATGATCTGCCCTTGACAAAGCCAAACTGGGTCGGGTCCAATGTCTGCAAGTCCCCTATGTCTTTGTTTATGAGTTCCATTGTGATCCTCTCCATAGCTTTGCAGACCAGGCTTGTTAAGCTTATGGGGCGGTAATTACCAGGGTCCGTAGTGGTACCACCTTTGTGGAGTGGGACCACAGTTGCCGTACGCCACTCCTTGGGCACGTATCCTGTGGTAAGGCTAAGATTAAACAGCTGCCTTATATGTGGGTTTAGTTCCTCGTTGAGTTCGTGTAGCACACAGCTGGGGACACCATCCGGTCCCATTGATGCTGTGTTTTTAGCTTTAGAGAGAGCAGCTTTAACGTGTGCATTTGAGATGTCTGGGAGGCTACACTCCGCTGGGATAGTTATCTCTCCTTTTGGATGGATGCATGGCAGATTAAAGTGGAATCATCAGCGTATTGTACAATTTTGGTATTAGGTATGGCTTTGTGGAAGTTATTGATAAATATATTAAATAACAATGGGCCAGGAATTGAGCCTTGGGGAACCCCAGTAGGGGTTGGGAGGAAAGAGGAGGTGGCCTGGCCCCACTTCACGGCTTGTGACCTATCAGAGAGGTAGCTTGAGAACCAAGAAAGAGTTTTATGGGAGATGTTGAGGTTAGACAGATGGTTTAGTAGTTGACTATGGGAGATGGTGTCAAAGGCTTTAGATAAGTCTAGTAGAACACAGGATACCATGTTACCACAGTCGCGAGCTGAATTAACAGAATATAGGAAGGAGAGTAGGGCAGAGTTGGCACTGTGTCCTGGACGGAAGCCGTGTTGGGTAGGGGACAGTAGTCGGGGCTTGGTAAGGAATGGTAAGAGTTGCAGGTGGATACATTTTTCAAGAATTTTGGAGATGGGGAGAGGATGGCTATGGGACGGAAGTTGGAGGTGCTGCAATTTTTGCCACCCTTGTGGAGTGGAAGAGTAAAAGCAGACCGCCATAGTTTGGGGACATAGGATTCAAGTAATGATCTATTGATTAGTATGCTGATAGGGTGGGCAACACTGTCTGAGGCTATTTTTAGGAAGGAGGAAGGAATGTTGTCAGGGGCATTGGAGCATGGTTTTAGTTGAGCTAAGAGTTTTTTTATTAGGTTGGTGGTGATAGGTTTGAGTTCAAAAGTGGGTGGGGAGAAGGGAGGGGAGGTTTGGGCAGTAGGAGATGGAGGGTTATTATTGGTAAAGGTCTTGGTTAGATCAGCAATAGATGAGGTAAAGAAGGTATTAAACATAGATGCGATTTCAAGGTCAGATTTACAGGAGTCAGGACAAGGGTTGTTTTTGGTACCAGGTTTTAGGAGGGAGTTTATGGAGTTTCAGAACTGTTTTGGGTTTTTTGTGTGATTTGCTTGTAGATTGAAGTAGTAGGACTTTTTCTCTTTAATTACTAGTTTTTTTGGTTTGGTTTCTCAGTTGTTTATACTTAAGTAAGATTTCTGGTTGATTAAGATGGAGGAAGCTTTCCAGGTTTTGTCTCTTTGTATCATAATTTTTTTGGTGTCCTTTGTGAGCCATGGGGAGGTTTTTGTTTTAACTCTTTTTGTTCTTATTGGTGCAAGGGAGTTAAGGATAGTTAGGAATGTAGAATTGAAGTAATCAATGGCAGCATCCAAAGGGAGAGTTTTTAAGGGGTTCCAGTTAGTTAGTTTAAGGCAGTCAGAGAAAATAGTAGGGTTGAAGTTAGAGAGGTTACGGGATTGAATAAAATGATGGGAGAGTGTGGAGATGGGAGTAGCCCGATGGATGAAGGTTGGGAGGTGATCTCCTAATGGGTCAGGAATGACGCCAGATTTTAATACTTTGTGCGGATGGGATACGAGCATCCAATCTAGTATGGAGCCGGGGGGGGGGGGTTGTTTGGTCTTGAGATAGAGTTAGTGAGTTGAGTAAAGTTAAAGAGATTGATAGATATGGAGGGATTGTGGTGAATAACTTTGTTCCAATCTATATTTATGTCTCCCATGATGTAGGTTTCTAGCTTAATTTTGGAGGAGGTCCAGGAGAGGATATTTTCTAGGATATTAGTGTTATTACCAGGAGGAATATAGAGAGATATCATACAGATGCTCTTATGGTTGTTCAGTTTTAGTAGTCCAATTACATGTTCAGCGTTATTGAATGAAGGAATGGGATTTGGATATGGAGAGAAGAACAAGTGTTTGGAGTAGATTAGGGCTACACCACCACCTTTGCGATTTTGGCGGTCAGAATGGAGAGCAAGAAATCCAGGGGGGAGGAATTCAGAGTCGGTTATGTGGGGTTTTAGCCAGGTTTCGGAGATAGCAACAATGTCAGGTGAATAGTGATTGAGCCAGGCGTGGAAGTGGGTTAATTTGTTGGTTAAGCTTTGGGTGTTGATGGAGAGGAATTTAAGGTATTTATTGGAGGATTTGTTATGGTTGTAGGGGAGGTTTGTAGGAGAGTTGTTTGGTCCTGGATTGGGGTGAATGTCACTGGCTATGCAAAGGAGTATGAGATGGGGAATGTGTTTGTGGGGTTTACGTTTAGATAAAGGTGGCTGGTAGAGAGTAGGTATGGGTTTGCAGTATTTAGTGGAGGTAGAGAAAAATTGTACTTTTAAGAGAAGGATAGGATGTTTTCTGAAGTAAATCGATAACTTTAATTATTGCCATTATTTATTAAGTGCAATTCACCACCTTTTCTCCAAAAGTCACCGGTTTTAGGAGAGATTAACAAACACAGAACTAAAGACTCTGTCAAAATCAGGGACTGTTGAAAGGTATGATGTCTGCCAGTGACTGCACTGCTACCTTTTGCCAGTGCATATCTCTCTCAGAGAACTTTCTGCTCATTATAAACTATTCTGGTGCATTGTAACCTATTTTGGCCACAGGGTGGGGCCCCTGTGTCAAACTATGCACCTAAGTAAACCAGTACAGAAAGAACTAGCCTGAATGTTCTCAAATGTGACAATGATTCATGGTACATAATTCAGCAAATCACAAGATTTGTGCACCTGAGGCAGAAATCAGACATATTACGTCCAGACCACACTTTCCTTAGTCCAATGGACAAGTGGAGAAATCTGTCTACATAGTGAAGAACCTGATGTCAAAGGATCCTGTAAATAGGTATGAGAACAGTTCTAGCATACAGGAATACTTCACTGCAGGGATTTAATATTTCACTAGCTCAACCATTGATGGGCAGCAGACTATAAAGGTGATTAAAGGGAATTAGTAGGCTAATAGCTCTGGAACAGCTTTTTAAGTCTTGCCATATGATGTGATACATTATTCAGGGGCATTTGTAATCTACCATTGTTCAAAAGGGGCATAGTTGCCAGTCCACAATGGCAATTCTATAAATGTGTGACTCTCTATCTACTGGTCCATGTTGTATTTGAATATTTAAGGGATGACCTTTGCTTCACATGGATGGAGAAGGGGTATTCTCTGAGACACACACCTGTCCCTCCAACATGTTCTATTTATGTTGCAAACTAGGCTTAGGTTTTTTGATTGGGCATTTCTAACACTGTTAGACTTGCAGAAGTGAAGCAAGTCCCTTAGCACTGGGTCAGATGCTGCCTTGTAAACTAGGCATGGATTACCTCTCAGTAGTCTGTCAAGGACTGAACAACATAAGGAGTTTGCCTATTCCATGTTGTTTATGCTTTGTATTCTTTTTTTTGTGGTCATTCCAGTTGTTGCATATGTCTGGTAAAGTACATGCTGAATTGAGGATTGTACTCAATGATTGGTCTAATGTGGGCAGAGTACAGGGGACAGTAACATCACTGGACCTGGATGCCATACCTTGCTTATAAGTTGTGCAATATAGAATACTTTTCTTACAGCATTAAACACATGATGGTCAAAGACCAAGTCACTGTCCACATATGTTCAAGATCCCTAAACACTGTGTCTATTCATAGGGGTGTATCATCTTTGTGGTAATTCCCAGGGGTGGCCAACTTTCAAAATTACACTATTATATATTTTTTGACATTCAGTTTTAGACCATGGTTCTTGTACCAATTATTGCATTGCAAAAAGCCCCCTTGGAGGATATTAATATCCTTGGGGGATTCTGTAACTGTGCCAAACTCAAAGTTGTCTACACACTTGGTCAACCAGAGGCTTTTAACATGAAAAGTAGATGCTAAAAAGGAACAGCCACAACACAGAGCTTTGAGAGAATTTACTGGAAACTGGCCTTTTTGTGAAAGTAGAGTCCCCTATCCTGACTTCCTGTGTCCTATTTGTCAGCCAGTTGGCTGCCTTATGGGTGACATAGGGGTTTACTTATATTTTTGTGAGTTTGTCAACAAAGCCCAAATGGGGCATACTGTCAAATGCATTGACTATGTCAAGATAGGATGTGTGTATCATTTCCATAGCTTTGGTGACTTTCTCAAAAAATCCACCAGGTTGAGCATGAACAATCCGCCCTTGACAAAACCAAACTTTGATGGATCCAGTTTCTGAAGACTTCATTTGTCTTTATTTATAATATCCATGATGGTTCTTTCCATGGCCTTACATATGAGACTAGTAAGACATTTGGGTCTGTAATTACCTGGGTAAGTACATAACTACGTATGCCCATCCTTGAGCAGAAGGGTAACTGTTGCAGTCTTCCATTCACAAGGCATGAAGCCAGTTTGGAGACAAAGGTTGAACAGTGATCTAACTTGTCAAATTTCATGCTATTTAGGTGGCATCCTGGATCTTATCAGGGCCAATAGCTGCAGAATTTTTTGCCTTGGTGAGCACATTGAGGAACTGACAAATTTAGTAAAAAAATAAAAAACAAAGACACCACAGATGCAGACAAACAGAACCACTTTATTTATTGAAACATTATAACAATTAATGCAACAACTTAGTGCTTTCACCCTCATAACAAAAGGACATCATCAGAGTCAAAAACTTTCCAACTCACACCCCCATTTAAATACGTAAGAACCAAACCATCAGTATACTAATTAATGATGTAAATGTAAAAATAATGTGGATGATTCCAAATAAAAACACAGCTGTGATCAAAGGGCAATATATACAACCTAAATTGTGGTTTCTGTAAATACATCATTGTGGTGGAATGAGTTGTGTGGGTTCCTACATCTTCTACCAGTTTCTGCATGACTTGTTGATTTTAAGATTCAAACATCTAAATAATGTAGAAACCTTACTGCTGAATTCATAAAACTTGGTTACATCATAGAAGCCAAATCTGCATGATGAGCAGACACTCATAGGGTGTGTGCAATTCAAAAACTCAGCAGCATGACATTGCCAGATGAAATAACATGGTCAGCCATGCTATACTCTTTAACGATTGTTTAATGATGAACTACGTATGCTAATGAGGCAAAAACAAGGCAGAGTGATTCAGAAACATTTAAATGTTACTCAGTGAATCCGAGACCAACATAGATTTGTACACAACCATATTCTCATGTTCAAGCAGAGTAGGGTACCATGTTAGGGGTTTTCAGAGCTATTGTAAGTGGGCATCTGCAAGAGGCTCCCATAGCAGTTGCTGCAGCTGATGGTAAGAGACATCTTCCCAGAGACACCAGGGTCATCTGACTATGCTTAACATTTCATGCCTTCCGTGACATCAACATAGTGAACAAGGACACCGTGCAAGAAGTTGTGGAAATGTGATGGAATGGTCTGCAGCCTCATGGGAGTCATGGAGTACCTATCATAGTAGATACTAAGGTATGTGTGGTTCTATGCATATTAGCTACAAGGACCTTTCAGCGACCTACCAGGGACACAGTGAGGGTATCTCAGGCATCTGCATCGAGAACACTCCATCAGTGCCATGCTGCAGCATGCAGGTAGCATATTTGGTTTCTATGTAACCCACATGTGAGAGAACAAACACCATGCAAGAGTTCTGTGACTTAGCCCATTTTCCTGAGGTTCTGAGAGCCATACACTGTACTCACACTGAAATAAAGTCCCTACCTGGTGAACTGGGAAGGAGGTACATGAAACACAAACAGTATAACTTCATCTGCCAGTTGGTTTGTAATGCACAGGATATCATCTATAATGTGTGTGCAGGCCACCGAGGAAGTTTTCATAACTTGCACATATGGCACACCTGTGACTTTATCAATGGTTTGCAAGGGTAACTTCATACAAGGTCATCTTGTGGGTGATGTTGGATATGCTCTACAACCCTGGCTCATGACATTCATCAGAAATCCACATAATCAAATTGACCAAGAGGTATAACTATGCATTATCAAAAACAAGGAATATCTTAGAGCAAGTGTTTGGACTGCTGAAGTAATTATTTTACTGTCCGGCTTCATCCAGTGGTCCCCTGTAGTATGACCTCCACAGTGGGTACAAAATATTGACAATGTATGTGTGATGTTGCATAATATTATATAGCAGGGTAGCTTCTTGCAAAGACCACAGTTCCCAGCACCACAGGTAGCAACAGCAGCTAAGACAGATGAGGAATCAGTCTAGGAGCTAGCAAAAGGGGATGACCATAACAGATGGAGGCAGGCACAGTATGCTGTGGCACTAGCAAACAGCAACACATTGCATATTACACCTAATTTTACAATGTAACTATACAAGTGCTAAGCAGATACACATAGTAAAAAATGATGCATACAAAATTCCAGACTATGCTTACCCATGCATAGGGTGGGATGGTTGTGCATCAGACAACCCAAGTAACAGTGTACAAAGAACAGGACAAGTTATCATCATTTGCACAGGGAGGGAAGGAAGTGTAGGAGTGCATATGCTTCACATGAAAGTGTATGAATATGAATATTGAGGAGAAATTAAAAAAAATGTATATATTGTGAGAACTCACCTGGGTGGGGGCACTAATGTGTTGAAGGGCTAGGGTTAGTGGCTGTCTGTGACATGCTGAAGGCTGTGGCATTGTGTGTGTGTGTGTGTGTGTGTGTGTGTGTGTGTGTGTGTGTGTGTGTGTGTGTGTGTGTGTGTGTGTGTGTGTGTGTACATGGATACAGCCTCAGCACATGGGGCAGCTCTGCAACTTGGCTTACTGGGCAGGTCCAGAGCATGCATGACAGAGGGCTTAGCTTCCTGTGCATGTCTCCCCACAAGACTGGCTCTGACAGAAGATGTACTGTCTGCATCATGACCCTGGCTGGGTGTTGGCATGCTATGTAACCTAGATTAATGTCTAGGTGCCAGCTTGATGACAACCATAACCACAAGGTGGCTTCCATCATGCATAGATACCTCTACAATATTCCTGTGAAAGTGCTAACACTGTAGAAGCAAGGTCTCCCTCATCCATGACCATGCTGGCTAACACTTGTGGATGTAACAGATGACCAGTCATAAGGACAGCTCCTCACTCCTGAAAGATGACCAAGGAAAGACACTGCACAGTCCAATATTTGACTCAGTCTATCCAAACAATAACACATATGGATCATGCACTCCTGTACATCAGGGTGCACAGTCTGGATCACCCTCACTGTATCTGTCATGGTTGTGGTGGAACTAGCCTATACCTCAATGATGGCCCTACACATACATTTGTTGACAGCTACTGACACAACAACCTCAGGGAGAGGGCAGTAACCTTTGGGGAGCACCATTACTAACTCCCCCTGTGTCAATCACCCTGCTCACAAGTGCTAGAAACAAATGCAGAAATATCTGATGTAGGGCAACCTCACTTCCCTTACCTGGTCACTGTGAGATGGCTGTTTTTTCCTGGGTAACTGCAGACATAGAGACTCGTGTCCATTCTAGAGGGATGCAGGGGTCACACTCCCTGTGTCTAACACACATTCTGCCCCTCCTAACTGTGCTAAATTATTCCAGCCATCATTTTCAGAGGCAGCAGAACCTCCATTGTCAGATGAGGTAGATCCACAGCACTGGTGCCATCTAAAGCTTCACCTATGAATACAACAACGGAAAAAATAGACATGGTATAAATAGGATGCAGCACCTCAAATATACATGGTGCAAATAGGACCTAGCACTTCAAATATACACAATGTAAATAGGACCAAGCACCTCAAATATACATGGTGGAAATAGGACCTAGCATCTCAAATATATATGGTGTAAATAGCACCTAGCACCTCAAATATACATGGTGTAAATAGTACCTAGCACCTCAAATATACATGGTGTAAATAGAACCCAGCACCTCAAATATACATGGTGTAAATAGGACCTAGCACCTCAAATATACATAGTGTAAGTAGGACTTAGCACCTCAAATATAAATGGTGTAAATAGGACCTAGCACTTCAAATATACACAATGTAAATAGGACCAAGCACCTCAAATATACATGCTGGAAACAGGACTTAGCACCTCAAATATACATGGTATAAATAGTACCTAGCACCTCAAATATACACAATGTAAATAGGACCTAGCATCTCAAATATACATGGTAGAAATAGGGCCTAGCACCTCAAATATATGTAGTGTAAATAGGACCTAGCATCTGAGCTACACATGCAACAGATAGCTTTACAAATATAAAAATATGATTAAAGTAATACTTCTAGCCATACCTTGTGCAGACAGACCTGGAAACTTGTATTGCCTATGTACATGTATACCATAATTCAGACAGATGTATGGAAATTTACACTAACAAGTTGTGAAGGAGGGTTTGCACCAACTTATAATATGAAGTAGGGCTACATACCTGGTTATAGTCTGGGTCCTGTCCAACTGAGTCCCAACATCCAGCAGTGGACAGTAAAAGTCTGTGGATGTAGTGCTGTTTTCCAGAGAGGCCAGGAACACCTACATCTCTGTAAGGGGTAGATCTGTCGATGGCCCACTGTCAGTTGCCTTCCATTCCCGTGCACTGGTGATGGACTATGTCATAGTTCCATTCATAAGTCTTTTTGGATAAATTCAGGTCAATAAACCCAAACCCTACTAGCAGAAGACATTCACATTTCAACCTTCTTATGACTTCATCAGCACAGCATAAGGGGAATTTTTAGCAGGCTATACTTTAGAAACGCAGGGTAATTACAACCAACTAATGTCTATAGCCATCAAGATGTCTGCAAAATATCCGAACTAACATCCAAACCAAAAAGTAAAAAGGTCACACAGACAAACCAATTAGTAAAAACTGCAAGGAAAACATAGCCAAGCTAGAAGGCTGAAACATGGATATCCACAGCTAGTGTGGTTTGACTTTATTGGCCTGAATGTATCTACAAAGACTTAAAAAGAAAAAGTAAAAAGTCATGAACATTCAGAACCCATATAGCTGAAACACTTGAGGTCCTTAAGCGGTCGTTTACATATATCCCTATGGGCCTGCATTACAGCAGATTTAAAGTATCACTCAGTGAAAACTTTGATTTTTTATTTTAAGTTTTTTTTCCCAGTATTTACTGTCTGCCTCCTTAGGTAACCTATCTGGTTTAGTGCCTGCCATACATCCCTTCTATTTAAACACCACTGAATGACAACCGACGCGGCCCTTAGGCAAAAGCAAAACATGATTCTTCTTCTTAAATTATCATGTTCACTTATGAGTCTCTTTGCTTCACACTTAGTTAAACCATTAATTGTATTATCTTTAATCATTAAATCTCCCCCAAAGTTCACAATGTTACTATCATACAACCTTAGAAACATTAGCTCCCATATATCAGATTGCACATATGAGTTTTTATCGTTGTTCAAAGAACTAAGGATGTTCTTCATGTTTCACTGTTGCAGTCATTACATTTGGGTAGCTTGCCCTCAGTCAGCCTGATTAACAAAGTCTTGGGTCCTGCATCAGTTGCTGTCCCTTCTTCCATGATATCAGGTCATCAGGGGTATAAAACATGCAGCCAACACCATTACATCAGTCTTTTCTTGCTGCGCGATGCCCAAAGCAGAAGCAGTTCGCAAGTGCCAATCAGCCAACCACTGAAATTTTTGTTTTCGAGTTTCAGAACGGAAGTCTTCAACTAAAAGCTAAGTACCCCATTGGGGAAACTTTTTCTTGCTCCTTACCGATGTCAGTAAAAGTTAATAATTGCATTACTTGTGGGTAGCAAATACCTCATAAGGATTTTCATGTGTACTGTATTCCTTGCATAGGCTCTGATCATAACGTACCTTGCTGTCGGTTTTGTGCTAGATTTAATCAACGCACTATTAAACATCGGTATATTTTTGCTTCTAAATATTTTGGATCATGATTTAACTATCCAGAAATGATGTTGGTTAACAATACGACTACTGGAATACCTAAAAAACACAAAGAAAAAGACAGAGACAGACCGTTGAGGTCCAAATCTGACGATGACGCTTCTCCAAAGCCAGTCGCTAGTTCACCGGTACTCAGTGAGGGGCTTTTGCAGCCCCTAATACCCGCTACTTTTGATTCACAGGCCTCTACTGAGACCCATTCGGAGTCCGGTATGCTGCGAGATGCTTTAAGTATTGAACCCGCAGATGTCTCTACCTTAGATGGGTCCGGAGCCGCTGTGCAGGCACCGGCTTCTGAGGGTGTTTTCAGGCCTAAAGTTTGTATATTAAACCGATGCCATCTTCAAAACTAAGGCCAAAATCTACTTCTATGTCTAAAAAACTGCTTAGGCCATGTGTGCAGGCCCCAATGCCTAAAAAACAAATGATCAAAATGGCTGAAGATTAAATTACCTTGATCAGGGGTAGCCAACCCCCTCCTGCTAAGAGGCATAGGCAAGGCACTGACTGAATCTTCAGATCAGGATTCTATTTCTTCTGATTCTTCTACTGAACAGGATTTATCTATACCTACTTATGACGACTCTGATGCAGAAGATTCCATCCCTTCTGCTTCTCCCCCTGAGGATTTCTCTTTTGGAGAAACTTTACATACCTTAAGGGAACATTTCCACTGGGAAAGTCAGCATTTCTCTGAATCTAAAAAGAGACTTAGGGATTTTCTTCTTTCTCAGCATAGGCCTTTGGCTATATCTCCTGTTCTAGACATTGTTGATGTTTTTTCAGAATCTAGTATGACTCCTGATTCTCTACCTCCAGCTCCTAGTAAGCCAGACAGATACTACAGGGTTCCTGACTCCCACAAATTCCTTTTCAAAAACCCTACTGCTGATCCTGAAACCATTTCTCAAGGTCCCAAGGGCATTAAGGCCTCTACTGCTAAAAATCCTACCCCATTCTGATAGAGATTCCAGGGTGCTGGATAGATGGGGTAAGAAGGTTTACATGTCTGCAACCTTGGCAATCAGGGATTTAAACTGTCAATTTCATATGCTTAAATATCAACAGCATGTCATGGGACTACTTAAACAGAAAATGATGTTAATCTCTGACTGTGTGGAAAATAAAGAGTTGCAGGATTTATTACATTCAACTGAACAAGTTGAAAAACATACTTTGCAATGTGGTTTTGATTCCTTGGGGGCCTCTTGCAGGGCTGCTGTAACTGGATTTCTGCTAAGAAGGCATGCTTGGCTCAAAGAGCAAAATCTGCCTGACCATGTTAAAGCAAAATTGTTGGATGCTCCTTTACAACAGGACCATCTCTTTGGTAATAAGGCTGAAGAAGTTTTAAAAAAAGATGGAAGATAAAGCTGAATCTATGCAAACTGTGAAAGATTTCTTACAAGTGCAGCCTCCCAGATTTAGTAGGCACTGGCCTACTAAGAACTGGTCCTTTCCAGTTCCCTTGTGAGCTGCTCAAGTCAAGTCCAGACATTCCACAGGCTCCAGGTTTCAGTCATAAGCAACTTTTAGAACAAAACAATGGGGTGCCTCCACCTCCAAATCTGGAAGCAACAAGGCACCTCCCTATGGTAAACAGTCTCAATGACTTTCCTCTACAATCACAAAGCACTTATCTTTCAGCTGCCCTTTGGGGGTAAAACTGGCACTTCATGCACAAAACTGGCAACTGATTACCCAGAACAAATGGGTTTTAAATATAGTATCCCAGGGATACAGATTTCATTTCCACATGTTGTGAATCCCAAATGGATGGCCAGATCTGCCCCCAAATCAGAGGGCAGAGGCCCAGAAACAAGTTCTGTCCCTCATGAATATGGGGGCTATTCAACCAGTTCCAAAAGAGGAAAGGGGACAAGGTTTCTATTCAAGACTTTTCCTGGTACCCAGAAAAGACAAATCATGGTGTCCAATTCTGGACTTATCCACTCTAAATACATTTCTGAACATTCCAAAATTCAAGATGCTGACTCTTCAACAGTTACTACCTATGCTATGAAAAGATGCCTGGTTGGTAATACTAGACTTAAAAGAGGCTTACCTGCATATCCCAATCAGGGAATCTTGCAGAAGATACCTCCGCTTCAAATCAGGTTACTTGCATTACCAGTTCTCTGCACTGCCCTTTGGCTTATCTACTGCGCCCAGGGTCTTCACAAAGTGCCTGGCTCTAGTAACTGCATTTTGCAGGCAAAGAAATATTCAAATATATCCATACCTGGACGATTGTCTAATTCAGGCAGAAAACAAGGACATTCTTCTAAAGCATCTGGCATTTGTAAAAAGGGATCTAACTTGTCTAGGGTACATCATAAATGAAAAGAAATCACAACTGGTACCCTCTCAAAAAATTACATTCCTTGGTGCAAGCTTGAATACAACTGCCCAGATGACTTACCTTATGCCAGAAAAGCAAATTCAATTGGTGACTTGCTTCAAACAGGTGGCCACAAAAACGCTGCTATCTGCAAGGCAAATTCTGCAGGCCTTGGGGTTCATGGCCTCCTGCAATCTTCTAATTCCATATGCAAGGCTGTATATGAGGAAACTTCAGTGGTACTTAAAAAGTTTATGGAGTCAACATTGTCACAGCCTGGAAACAATGATTACTATTATATCTTGCCTGTAACTAGAGTTCTTTTGGTGGGAAGAAGCCTGCCACCAAAACAAGGGAATGTCATTCACTCCACTCCATGCCACCGAAACCCTAACTACAGATGCATCAGACTATGCTTGGGGGGCTCATCTGGCAGGAAAGTGCATTCAGGGCAAATGGAGCCAAAATCAAATGCACCTACATATCAATCAGAAAGAGATGCTAGCTGTACAGAATGCTCTGACAGCCTTCAAGGATTACCTTCATCCAGGACAACTAATGATAAAGACAGACAACACCACAGTTATGTGGTACATAAACAAGCAGGGAGGTACACATTCCTACCCCCTTTGCAGACTAGCCATGGCATTGTGGGACACGGCCTTGACTTATCAGATACAACTACAAGCTCAATTCCTGCCAGAAAAGCTGAATACTCTGGCAGACGAACGAAGCAGAAATCTTATGGACCCACACAAATGGAAACTGGAACCACAAGTGACGCGCAAATGGCGGAGCCCAGACATAGATCTTTTTGCCTCACCCCAGAACTATCAGTTGGACAAATTCTGCACAAGAGATCATCACAAAAAAGCTTGGAAAGTGGATGCTCTATCATTCAGCTGGAAAAACCTATCAGTCTATGCTTTTCCCCCTCTGCCTCTGCTCTCCAAAGTCCTACTAAAAGTCAGACAGGACAAACCAAAAATGATTCTGATTGTTCCAGACTGGCCTTGCCAACACTGGTACCCACTTCTGTGCAATGTGTCACACCTTCCTCCATGCCACCTGCCTCAGAAACCTTACCTACTGTCTCAGCAGAACTACCACATTCTGCACACTCAGCTCCAAACTTTGAATCTTGCAGCATGGCCAATCAAATAATTTCACCTTTGACATATCTCAGCAAACCTGTGATGGATGTCATTTTGGAGGCTAGAAGGCCTAGTACTAGACAAATGGAAAAGATTCTGTGCCTGGAAGCAACCGCAAGGAATAAGCAAAGCAATGCCCAATATTTCTCAGATTCTGCAATATTTAACTGAGATGCTTCACAAGGGCCTATCTTTTTCTTCCATAAAAATCCATGCTTCTGCCATTTCAGCTCACTACAACACAGAACCTCCCCTCTTCTCCTCATCCTCTGCTAATGCAGCATCTCAGAGGGGCCAAAAATTTAAGACCTCCCAGGAGAGCACCAACTCCTGCATGGGACCTCAATTTTGTTTTGGAAAAACTCACTCTCCCTCCTTTTCAGCCAGCTGCTACTGCGGATCTAAAATTTCTCTCTTGGAAAACAGCTTTCCTTTTAGTAGTCACTTCAGCTAGAAGGATTTCAGAATTACAGGCTCTTATGGCAGTGGAGCCTTTCATTATTTTTCATCTGAACAGAGTGGCTCTCAGGAGCAATCTATCTTTTATGCCTAAGGTGGTATCCAGTGTGGCTCTTAATCAGACCATTCATCTGCCAACTTTCTTTCTCAATCCACAGAACAATGGCGAGTGGATTCTGCATTCAGTGGATGTACACAGACAACTCAGATTCTACTTAAACAGGACAAAATCTCTAAGAAAATCTGAACAACTGTTGGTGGCATTTGCTGCAGGGGCAGAGGGAAAAGCTATTTCAAAGCAGACTTTTTCCAAATGGATAAGCCATTGTATTCTTTTCTGCTATATGCACCATGGTAAACCTATCCCCAAGGGGATCAGATCTCATTCCACCAGGGCTGCATCTACTTCAGCAGCCTTTCTCAGAGGGGTTCCTACCAGAGACATTCTAGAAGCTACTACCTGGAGCTCAGTTCATACATTCACCAAAGATTGCCATTTACCTCTCTTCTCTAAATCCAGAGCTGGCTTTGCCACTACTGTCCTGCAGGGCCTTATAGCTTCTCCTAATGCTGTATAAATCCATCCTCCCAACCATAGCTTTAGGATTCTACCCAAATGTAATGACTGCAACAGTGAAACACGAAGAACATAGTACAGTTGTGTACACTTACCATAAATGTAGATGTTCGAGTGTATTCACTGTTGCAGTCCTGGTTACCCACCCTCCAGCCCCGTTTTTCTCTTATTATACCTCTCCTTTCTTTTACTATGCTTAAAAGCCTTTTTGGTGTATTTGCTTTTGCTTGGAGGTATATTTTTTGTGTTTTAAATTATATATATATACACACACACACACACACACACATATATATATATATATATATATATATATATATATATATATATATATATATATATATATATATATATATGGGTTCATATTACATGGTCGACAAAGCAAATGATCGACGCTCATTTCTTCGACTTTAAATGTGCGAAATGTCATAAGAACGAAACTGCAAATGAACGACTTGCAGTTGTTCGACAAACACTTTAAGTTGTTCGACAAACACTTTCAGTAGCTCAACCAAGTAAATTAACGTAACCGCGTTATAACACAAACTACATCGTAGTTCAGTTATTATACTATATGTGAATGTGAAGACAATGTAGTACTTTATATAACTTTGGGAACTGTGAATATATCGTGAATGAATTCTAAATAAAAATAAAGACATGTGAAATGTAAATAAACACATAACGTAATAGCGGTATTAGCGCCGTAGGAACTCTAACCAAGTCTTCCTGTGTCATAGTTCTACATTTTCAGTAGACGTGCAATAGCCCCAACAAACTCGATAGTGGAATAGTCATCCATAGGAGATATCACTGTGTCAAATCTCCTTTGCCGCAAAAGCAACTTCTTCCATTTAGGGGAGTTCAGCCTTCTATGCCACGCCTCCACTATATTCTGTGTACGAGGCAGATGTAGTGCATTTATATCAGAGATATTCCAGAAACTAACTGGGAATAAAGGTGGAAATTGTATAGCTGAGGTAAACCTGGTATTGAATTTGCGTCTTTTACCATGCAAATACCAGTCTGAGAAGTATTGCAACAGCTCTTTCCCGTCTGCTGGAAATGTTTGTTTAAGTTCTTCGAATGTCTGTTTCACCTTGTCCTCTGGCAGAAAGGCTAACGCTACAAGGGACTTTACAGATAGTTGCAGTTCTGGAGACTTATTATATGTTGTAGTCAAACCCCGTGACTGTACTTTTCTCCAGATATTTTGTCCGAAATGGAACAAACATCCCTTAGAGCACACATCGGGAATGTTTAGTCTAATGCTTTTTAAAGCTGCGATCTCAAAGTCGCACAGTAGCAATTTAACTGCTATATCCAATTTCTGTGCTGTGAGTAATTAAAAGATAGAGTTCCACAAGTAATTGTAGGCTTTAAGGGACTTTTTAGACATTAATGCGTAGATTAGTGGGACAAACTTAACTTCTGAACCATGTTTCAGCATACCATGTATGCTGTACAACTGCCGTACAGTTACACCTTTGTTAAAGAATGTGCCATCCATCAGCCATATGTTGGATTGGCTGAGATCTTCTAGATTAGGTACGGTTGTAAATACGACTACGTTCGTCCCAGTAGCGCTGTCTGACATGGCTTTGCTAATGAATTCACCACTTTTGAGCGTAAACTGAGTGAAATCTATGTTATACAGGGACAATTCACCTTTCTTTGTAGACATACTTTTAATACGCCTGATTCTGTTTACTTGCTGTAAAAGAGCTGGTCTAGGGGGCAAGGAGTGTATAGTGCTTAGGGAGGTCGATGCTAGGGCATCGTCTACAATTAGAGATGGTGTGTCCCTTGCCAAAGCTGCTCTGTGTTTCACATCACTACAAACCAGGTACCTTTGCATCTCACCTGGGTCTGCAGCGTGACCATGTGCTACTGACTTTTCCAATTTATCACCATTTGGCAACTAGGTAGTGACAGCTCTACCGTTGCAACGTTCTGTGATTTTGAGCTTACACACCCAATACCGCCTATTCTCTCTTGTACGCTCTAAGTAGTACAAGTAGTTCTCAATAGCTAGTATTGGCTTCATCTTTTGGGACTTTACAGTATGGTAAACACAGCCAATCTCTCCAGGACAGGTGATTTTATCGTTAGCCATGGTGTCTTCGGTGCAAAGCACACATAGCTGTAAACCACGCGAGTATTTCACCATTTGCATTAACGTGTCACTAGTTTGTTTTAATTAGGTTTAATTTGTTTACACGTACCTTAATTTGTTTAAACGTACCTAGGGAGTGTCATATCTATTTATACAGCGGGGTTATATGGACTTTCATTGAGCTGTTGTAATTATTTAGCACTGTTGATATTTACATTGGTTGTGTATACTGCGCAGATAGTTTGTCGTACTTATGGATGTCGTCTATTTCAATTTACGTTTATGTGACGTTTCGTTTATTTGGAGTCGAACAAGTGAGTGTCGATGCTGTGCTTTGTCGACCATGTAATATGGACCCATTTTTTTTTTTTTTTTTTTTGCTCCCCATTTGGGGGCACCTGACATCTGGGGCAAGAAAAACTGATGTAATGGCATCAGCTGCATGTTTTATACCCCTGATGACCTGACGTCATGGAAGAAGGGATAGCAATCGATGCAGGACCCAAGACTTTGTTAATCAGGCCGACTGAGGGCAACCTGCCAGCAGATTACCCAAATGCAATGACTGCAACAGTGAATACACTCGAACATCTACATTTATGGTAAGTGTACACAACTGTACTTTATGTTGCTCTGTTTACCTTTAAGTAGGTTTTTATTTTTTATTCTTATACTTTACTCCATGTTTTGTCACCAAGTGTTTTAATTTTCTTTAGCATATCTGTCAATCAGTTATGTACATAAACAACTGACACCTGCCAGACATCTAAAAATGGAAACCGCGTGTAATTAATTATTTATTTTGCTTTCTTTGAATGCTTCTTTGTGAGGCATGGCATGGAGCACAGCAATGCAGAGCTACGCTTACACATGCACAGGTAACATTTGCCAGACATCTAAAAATAGAAACCTGATGTAATCAATAACATGTTGTTTACTGCATTTTTATATTATGAATGGCCATTTGCGTGGCAAGGCGTGGTGTTTAGCAATGCTAACAGGTAGCTTGGAAGTGTATGTGAACATCTACTAGATTCCATACTATTCATGTACAGTAGCTGAATAGGTAAAGTCACAGCCTAGAGTATTGTATGTCCTGGGTTTGAATCCCCAGCAGTCAAAGTTTTTTTTTTATACATTTATTGCTGTGGAAATGTGTCAGCTAACCTAAAGGGCAGTTTAATGTAAAAACATATTTGTTACATGAAAAAGCTGCATGGTGCTAAACACTGCTTAAACATGGTTAACTGGAACTCCTGTTTGCCTGTTGCTAAGCTTCACTAAAACGCGGTTGTGCGTGTTTGCACAATGCTAAGTGGGTTTGCATGATACCAAGCAACATGGTGCTCTTTTGAATGTTGCAGTATGACATGTAAGGGTGGGAAAACAGCCTATATTAAGGGAACTAGGTTAGAATTTTGCAGCATTCCTTGGAGTCTCATTAACTTGTTGGTATGCCTAGTGGCATTGATGAAGGAGCACGCTTTTGGGTGAGGAGGTGGGGTGTGCAGAAGTCCAGAGTGTGTTTTGGACTCCTAGACCAAAACTACAAACCCTGGCTGTTGCTGGATAATTACCAGAGCTCAAAATGTAAAGCTAAAGCCTGGGATCGGTCGGCCCAGGATCATACCAGTGCTACTGATATCCCCCGCACTGGTGAGCAGTGTCATCACCACTATGATGACCAGAAGCAAAGGAAGAGGGGAACCTTGGACACCTGGATCCAAGAGATGAGGGATGGAAATGCCCCACAAATATGTAAGTATATTTGTCACTACTTTAATAAAAATACAAGCTGAACCTTTGCAAAACTGGTATGCATAGTTGTGTGCCTCTCTTCCAACAGCTGCAGCAGAATGAACTCGCAACATCCAGTCTCATGCTGGGTGTCTTGCCAGGATGCACCGTGAGTGTGGTAAGTACAGATATTTTCTGATAACTGTAGTGCAATAATCAATAAAGAATAACAATAACAATAAGCAATAAGGTGTAAAGTAGGATTGTGGTTTGATAATGAATGTGTTGTGATAAGTGCAGTGGGGCTATAGTCACTGCATGTCTGTTCTAATGTTGCTGCAGTCAACTGTAAAACTGAATAAGTAAAGACTACAAAAGTAATTGCCTGATGAATGTATTGCACAACCCACAGTATGGTTCAGGTCTGTCTGCAGCCCACTTTCATTCACATAATGCTCTCTATTCCTCTCACTCCAGGAACAAGGTATATGGGTAAGGTATCCCATCTTCTGGGAGATATCATGTGTGTACTTCACAGATTATAAGGAGCAATAATAATAATAATGTATAATGCAAGATTGTGGTTTCAAAAGATTATGTTAAAATAAGTCCAGTAGTGTTGTATTCATTGCATCTCTGTTCTAATGTCACTGCAGTCAATTCTTACATAATGTGCACATGTCCCCTGCAGTCATAGCTTTTGGGTTCTACCCCCATGCCTGCCAACTAAGACATGATGGCTGTCTAGTCTACTTAATGTACACAAACATATCTCTCAAGTGTCATGATTTTTAATAATGTAATAACAACTGCCCGATCTGTCTGGTCCATGATTGGCGGATAAATGATTACCTGGAATGCACTGTATGTGCAAATCCATTTACAGAACACTTTGGTAGTTATGTACGTGTACATTATGTGAAACATTTCTGTGTAGTTGTGTACCTGCATTTGTTAGTGCTTTGCCCATACTGTCCCATGCTAACAGACTGAGAGGTATGTACATGCTACATCATCTATAGAAGAATTTGAGTCACTGTACTCACAACTGACACTGCACACCTGTAGAAGTATGTATTAGCAGTCTGTGTATTAATATCATCTGTGACTTCACTAATGGTATGTTTTTCTCTCTCCCCACCCCTTATCTTCTTTAATTTATTAATGTTATTTATTACTATGTTGTAACATTAA
Source organism: Protopterus annectens (assembly GCF_019279795.1). Taxonomy (NCBI): domain Eukaryota; kingdom Metazoa; phylum Chordata; order Ceratodontiformes; family Protopteridae; genus Protopterus; species Protopterus annectens. The sequence goes on along the minus strand of NC_056729.1, from coordinate 1,094,576,689 downwards.
TATATTCTGTTAATCTGTTTTGTTGGTACTATGGGTTATTTCATTCCAGTTTACTGTTAACATACTTCCTGTTATGTTATTTAATGTTATGTTCCACATAATATACTTTAATATGTATTTGGATTAAACTGCAGTGGTGGTGCTGCGGTAGCGTTGTCGCCTCACAGTTAGACTTTGCCCGTTCAATTCTCAGTTAGAGCGTCTTCTGTGTGGCGACATGCGTGAATGGGCGTTCCTTCATTGAAGGTTGTGCGTTAGGCTTGGCAAGCCAGCATATAAAAATCTACTGCCAATCATTAGCGGACCGGAGTTCTGCTGTGGCGACCCCTAACCGGGAAAAGCTGAAAGACACAAACAAACATGTATTTGGATTAATCAATATTATGTTCCATTACGGTGATACTAACATTGGTTTGGTTATAACTATCATTGTCTTATCTTTTCATCTAATTTAATACAGGGTGAAAAGGTAGGCCAGTTCCAGGTGATCCACTTACCTTGCTTTCTCCAGCTGTGGCACCTGGGCCAAGTACATCTGGGACCCAGTCTTGTGGTGCCCTCTCTGCTGCCTCTGCACAACCTGCAGCGTCAGGTAGTTTGGGCCCTCAGGAAGTGGCTCATCCCCCCCTCTGGGAGCGAGGGAGAAAGGGGTGTTGTCAACAGGAATGAACTGCCAGGTTTGGTGTGCAAGATTGTATGCCATGGTTTTGGTTGCCACCTGCACCAGATGGAAAGCATGCTGGCCACCCTGGTAGGGCAGGCTCGCCCTGGAGCCCAATCTCCACCACTGCCACCCCAGGGGCAGTGAAGGACTAGTGCCAACATTCCCATGGGTGGGGACTTGAATCACGCTGATACCTTGTGGAGGTACTTGAGACTGGGTGTCCACAACACCCTCCCCATCCAAGGTGTTCACCCCCTCTTGTGTCACACGCCACCCATGTCTGCTGTCTTGTCTGTCTTGTTTGTTTGCAAAAGTTTCCTCAGCTTCCAATTTACCTCCCCCACACATACCTATGTCCGACCCTTAACATCCCACTCTCACCTTAAAAAATGGACACCTGTCCCAAAAAAAAAAAATATCGTCCCATACATAGCTCTACATTTCACACACATGTCCAATGGACACACGTATTCTAGTCCAATTGGCTTGGCAATGCAGTTATGTTGTCCTCAACTCTCTCTCTCTCTCTCTCTGGGGATGACAGTCCAAATTCATCTACAAATTCTGTCAAAGTGCACAGTTGTTGCTGTACAAGAAATGGATAGCTATGGTTCTTCCCTACACACTTCCAGCACATACCTACCTACCTTTCACTATGTTTGTCCCCCTGCTTCCACCCCATTTCACCACTGTCCTATCTCCCCTTTTTTCTTTTCTTTAAAGATTTTTTTGTGTGAAGCATCACTAAGTTCAGCTAAATGGAGCTATATTAATATATGTGTTTTAAATGATAATAAACATGTACAAAATAAACACTTTTCCCCTATTTCAAACCCGAACCATCGCACGTGCAGACCACTGCAGTAATCTGCCATGCCACACAGCTCTTAATTAAACAGGTGGTTTAAGCAAAACATAGTAATTGCAAGTTACCATAATTAAGGATGTGTAAGCTGAACTGCGTATCACACCACATCATGCAAACTTGCTGAAAAAGTAATGGAAAAACTGGAAGTGTAATTTCCAGTCTGGTACATGAGTACACCACTAGCAAGCCAGCCAAACACTAATGGATGTAACTGAGGTCTCTAATAACAGGTAAATGGGCAGTTTTAATGGCAACATGTACTAGTACACCTGCTACAACATTAATATCAAAATTAATTTTCAGCCGGGACTCTGGTGGAGAAATATATCCCTATAAAGTCAGGCACATAATAATGGATATAATGGAGATATGTCACAGACTGTATGTGTACACTTATACCATCACAAATACACATGCTGTAACAGTGACTCTAGTTCAGTCTGTTAAATGCTTTACAAACAGTAACTTTTGCCACACATAGTCCTGAGTTCAAATCCAGTGGTATGTAGTATTTAAGTTACATTATTTTGAAGCCATCAATGAATGACTGAGTCATGCACTCTGTATCCACACAATGCATTTCAAATGAAATGTCTGCTTTTCACTGATGGAAGTCACAGTCCTGCAAATAGGAACACAGTTGACATATCTCTATAGCAACACTATAAGTGCATAAAGTGTCAGGTTGTGTATTAATATGCATTCACGGTGGGTTTTAACATAGGTAATGCAAATGAGGCACACTAATATCAGAGTGCACTACACAATCATTTCATAATGATATTACAGATTAGTACAGCTGCACAACTAACATACACATATGGAGATCCTGCTAGTCACAAGAACAGCAAGCACACACATTACACATGACTACCATAATGTAAAACATGACCTGACAGTTGCCCAAATAATTGACATAATGGTGTAATTACCCCTATATTGCTCAAGGACACAACAAACATGTTTCCTAGTAGTCTGTTAGCGATACTGTTGCCTAACACACTTACCGTAAACACAAGCCTTAATTTGCAGTGGAATGGGTACCCTCACTGAGGCCCTCCTCTACAAGACTGACTCAACTCCCACAGTTACCCTTGCAGCTTCTTGTCCTCCAAAGTGTTCACACTGTCTGCCTATGCCTATTGCCTGGAGCATCAGCTGCAGCCTATACCACACACATCTGATGTAAAAGTAGCTGCTACAGATATACCCTCTGCAATGATGTAGCATCTTGACCCCCAGAAATTTCCAGCGCAACATATCAGAAAGGGCTTCTAATCTACATGAAGGCATTATATCTTGATCAGTGGTTGCATGTCATTGGCTAATCATACTGCAAAACAGCTGTGCTGGCTGCAATTAGCAGTTCAGAACCACAGATTGGTTAAGAGCCAATCACCTGGTAATGAGAACCATGTTAAAAATGCAAACAGCAGGATAGGTAAGGGAACCAGTCTGTATGAGACTTTCTTCAGACAGTAACCACATTGCCAAACACTTTATATATCGGCACATATCAAAAGAGGAGTATTCTACTCTAGCAGGTATGCATCCTTTTTGTTTACAAAATGATGCATATGTCTGAATATACATAGGAGGAATGGAGATTACAGCATTAAGCCTTTCTTAGAACTGTAATGATGACATGTCCTTGACCTCTAGATTTGTTACACCCACTGAGTATGCACAGTACATGAAGGGTGGAATGTTTTTTGCCAATATGGCACACTGACCTCATAGGAATGTCACTGTATAGTGGTTGAAATACCACACTGCTATTTGTTTGGCACTGTTGTTTTAAGATATTTTCTTGGGGTGGTTCCCCTAAAGGACACACTACAATGGACTCCTGTGTTGGGTGGGTCATCATACAGCAGTATCTGTCATGGCACACATGGGATAGCTGACTATTGCTAGTATCTGAGCTGCATCCACATTGTTAGTATGTTTGCACACTGTGGAATATGACAGATGTGATCAAGCAGTGAATAATGCCAACCATTCTGTTCTTGCTGTATCTCTACATAGTGTGCTTCCCCGTATGTGATCCTGACATGTGTTCCCATTTTGTTGTCTTTCAGGAAACATGCATTCCAGATGATGTGTCCCTTTTATGGATGCTGAGAATGATATCATCCTGGAAGGCCTCCGTTAAGACCATGAACTCCTACTATCTGGGGGAGGCACAATAGGGATCAGCAGGCAGCATTGTGGGCTGATATTGTTTGCTATGTGAATGCCGTAAGTCACCAGAACAGGACATATGAGCAGGTTCAACACCGTGCCATGGATATGATTAATGCTGCACACAGAACAGCAGCAAATGTGACCAGGGATTGTAGTGTCACTGGTGGAAGGCCTGCAGCAGAACAACCACTCTCAGCCACAGAGGAATTCCTGGTGAACCTAGGAACACACGACAGCTCCCAGGCATCCATCACATCGTATATTGTGGATGTGGGTGTCACAGTTTCCATGTCAGAAGAGAGTCCAGGTAGGCTTAGTTTGATCAGCATTGGAATACTGTAGCATTCAGTGTGTCAGGGTGTAGATACATTTACATGGGTGTCAGGTGTTTGTTCTTTTGGAGGGGGGGGGTTAACTGCAGTTTAAATCTCATGTTCAGATTGTGACCAACATATCAATTAACAAAGTAACTACTGTAAATGTGAGATATATGGATGTATTACCCTCTTATAGTGCAACATGCAGTGGTGTTTATAACACCTCTCCCTCAACTTTCCACAAGTCCCACAGGAATGGAACAAGGCTGTGGTCCTGCTTTTGGTAAGCACAACACTGTTTTGTTACAGATGTCGATTTACTAGAATGTATTTCCTAAAATGTCATCCCAGGCTTGATGGCTGTATTACTGTGCTGTTGGCATGATTGCCAACTGCACAAATACTTTCTGACTGTGCACACTTGAGAGTCATACTTATGCCTTACAGGTGTGACAATACTGATATATATGACAGTATTATTAGGACATTACAGATTGCCATATGTGTCAACTGTGCAGAGTCTTCACAAATGTCAACAGTGTACCTCATTGTTGGTAATGAGATTGCAGTGTAAAGAGCTTTTATTTACAAGTAACTACAGATGTTTGTGGGAAAAGTACTGTCCTCATGTCCTACTATATGAGGTTGAGGCTTAAACAGGTCTGTAATAGTGACAAAAGTGTATACAGCTTTACATATATTGCAACATAGTACTGCAGAGCATAATAGTGCAGCTATTAATGTACTGCTTTTCCCTTTTTTATCACAGGTGACCAAGAGGGTTGGTCTCTGTCCCCTACACAACCTGATGTCAGTGTCTCACCAGACTCTGATGATAATGGTGGCCAAAGTGAAGCACAAGTGGGAGTTTCAGGGACTGAATCAGTCCCAGAGGTTTACATCCTTCTTCTGCCATCATTATCACCACACACAGTCAGTATGCCTACACATACCCAATCCCCGGAGGCCACAGATATTGGACAGTCAGAGGGTGGGGACATTGAACAGGAAGTGTGGCAACTATTGTTCCAATGAGTGTAGACAATGGCCATAGACAGAGAGCTGGTGAGGTTCCACACAGGCGGATTGAGAGGGATGCTTGTAGGGGGCCTGCTGTCCTTCCACTACCCATCACAGGTGTCTCATCATGTGTCACTTGGCATAGGTTTCAGACCATCAGGGAGGCACAGGCATGTTTTAAAAGAAACTCCAGATGTATACTCAAGATTATTGTTACAGCACAGTCTGACATCTGTGACTGCCTCCACTGCATTGGTGATACCTTGGATCGGTTCACTGATGCAGTGGAAAGAAGGTGGTCTGATACAGATCACAGAATATCTGTCTTGGAACACACATTATCTGTGATGGAACATCTGGTTGGAGGTGAGTGTCAGACCTGTGGATGTACATCAGCAACTACATCTGCTGAGAGTCCATGTGGCCATGCTTAGTCACAGTCCTGTAGTGCCAGTATATCCAGTGCTCCAGAGGAAAGTGTGCTGTCCACACCAAGACATGGCAGGCTATGGGCTAGTGTTCCTGGGTGTTCCTTTGGAGGACATGTTCCCAGCAGACAGCAGTCACATCAGGTACTAACACTGCTTCTGACCATGGCCATGGAGGTGCCAGTTCAACTCCTGGCAGAGCCAGTTCCTATGGTCAGGGGTGGAGATGGTGAACTGTCAGCTCTACTATGTATGGTTCACAGCTGTTCAACATACACACATGTAGGGCTAGCACTGAGCTTGACTGTGTTCACGCACACACTCACACACCACTGTCAAAATCAGGTCACCTACAGACACACACATGGCACATTTTCATGGTCCATCTTACCTGCTTCTCTTCCTGACTCACACACATGCTTTCAACCTATTGGAGCAGCCTAGGCCTCCTGCACCCCCACACAACACCCTGTGCAAATGATACCTGTGCCACATCCCTGTCATCCTCGTCATTAATGCAGAGAAATGAAGCTATGTGTCTGATGCACAGGGTGACAATATAAATTAATATGTAATTGTGTAATGCAATGTTGCTTTGCCATGCCACTTGTACTGGTCACTGACAGATACTGCATGCTGACATTTGTAATGAGTAAGCCACATAATTTTGCACACCTTATGTTGTATGATATTGCAATGGCTGTATACTTACACAATGAAAGGTGTATCATGGACCTGTTTACGGTTCAGGTGCAGGAGTCTGTAGGGGAAACCTATGGATACACAGCAGCAATAAACTCATAGACATCACAGCACAGGATTGTACATCAGCACATAAGACATATGTCTCTAGCAAGGTACAGCAGTATAGGTGCATGTGTCCATAGGGTCATATGTGTATAACAGGCTAACAAAGACAATGGTGTCACATAGCCTAATCATACATCCCTCACCTATGACACAGTCTGATACCCTTGATAAGTGTCACTATGGTTTCTGGACCTAACACATCTACAAGTTGTGGTGATGGAGATGACTCATCTACAAATTTCATGTGTCCATTAGAGACATTTGTCCTACACCAGTTATGATTGTCTTGTTCTGCATTCCATTGTGTAACTTGCATATAATGTGCATGACAGCAAATGTGTGCTTCACATATATGGGGAGCCTGTTACATATAGGATTTAGTATCTGTGTTATATTCCTGTCTCTCCTGCATGTACTATTTATACCACAGTGATGGTGTAGGTCTGTAGTACAGGTAATACATGTGTTAGTTCTATCTTAGATAAGCAGGAGGTACACATTGGGATCTGACAACTCCCTGTATGGCAACTATGCACATCCCCTCCAAAACCTGTAGGAGACAGGCTACACATGTACACTCTTGACATGGACTGTATCAGACATGTTATCTGCAAAGTGTATTGGTTTACTATGGAACCTGTGTGGCTGCTACAGTTGTAAGACATGCCTATGTAGTGACATAACAAAGGTGTCATTGAACTCAATGATAGGTGGGATGAATGCCAAATACAGTATGACAATGACAGTCTGGTATTTACATGCCATACCTTTCTGTATAGGTTATACAAAATTGAATGGATCTCCACATCTTAACAACCAGTGAAAGTCAAAGTCTACATTACTCTCTGTGTCCATACATCCATGGATATTGGTTCAACTGTGTGCTGTGTGCAGACACTACTATATTTTCCATGGAGGGGGGTGACTTACAAGTGGATAATATTGTGCCATCCTTGGCATTCACTATTTGTCAGAGTTTTTGACAATAGCTGAATGTGTGCCTCAGACCATCCTGGATAACTGTTGGTTCTGTGTGGGATTCAGTGACAGCTCCTAATATGCAATCACTTGCTAAAGTAGTGAGTTAGAAGTCAGTGACAGTGGCCGTGGCTGCAGTAAAGGGAATGGCTACAAGGGGTACTCTATTAATGATGTCTGAGGGAAGTTCACTGTTGACTGGTGTTATTGTAGTGTAGCGCTACCCAATGCTATCTTCTGAGATTATGACTATCAGACACTTCGCTATCCACCAGCTGACATAACCTATGCAGTTTCCAGCAAGGCCTTCTGGCCTAATATTGTTAAACATCTTGTCAAGCCATGGTAGGTGGAGTGAGTCATATTCCCATCATCCATTGCATACTACAAAACTCAATAATGTCCACCAGCTAGGGTAGGTAGGCATGAATTGCCTTTGAGCAAAACAAACTGTGTTTGGTCCAGTGTCAGTAGGTGTACAGCATTGTTACTGATCATATCCATGCAAACTCCTTTCATGGCTTTACATATCAGATGACTGAGAGATCTGGGGACACTGCTTGACACTGCATGCTAGTTGTCCTCTGTGCAACTAAGTACTGCAGTTACTTTCATCATGTTCCAAGAAAAGAGTCATCCCAGGTGTCTGTACAGAGAACAGACAGACAATGGAGGGAAGTGTGATATGTATACCATGTGAAGATAAGGTGGGAGATTTTCCACAGGTATTCTGCAGTTGGACACTACTAAAGGGGTGTGTACTGCAGGGATACAATTAACTTATGAAGAATGTGGAAAACATGAGAGTCACGTGAATTGCTGGTACTGCTACTATTGCTGGTCTCACCACAACCAATCTGTCATGGGATACCATGCTCCAATACTTTTTCTGTCATCACACACTAAATGTTATTATGAAGTTCATGATGAGTAACAGGACACAGCCTGTTTGTTCATCCACATGGTTGACCCACATCATGAAAGGCTATGTAGACTTCACATACCCTCCTCCAAGTAGATGCCTTGATTATCAAACTGAGCAATCAGTTGGCTTTTGCATGTAGTATGCTTTCTGTAGCAGGATTGGTGGTATGTCACTAAGGAACTGACCAGACAGTGATTAGGAAGGAGCAAAGCTGCAGCATCATAATATAATGTGCACTGCCCATTGACCTAGATGTCTAGGCTTGCTGAAACAAGCAGCACAGTGGTGGTGATTCATCTTAGGTGACATTTTTACAGCACTTCACACATCCTGCCCTTCCACAGAGTAGTGAAGGATATCTTCATGACATGGCTGTGAGGCTTACTGAAGAGGACTGGCCACCTTTGCCCAAAGTGTGTCCATCTACCACATGTCTTAGGAATGTCATATTGTACAGTTATGTACCTGGAACAGTGACAGATGTGATTGTACTTCAAACCTTGATTGCATGGTGTCTCACACAGCAGTCAGTACATATGGCAATGAGCATTTTGCCAACATGCACAGCTCACCTCATGCACCACCCACACCCACAACACACACACCCCTGTATGTGTGCAGCTCATTACCAGACACATTCCCAAACAACAAAGACCTCAGAAAACCTACCTCTGGAGAGCACAGTACACATAATAGTGCATGCACCACTGGTCTCACCAATCACACACACCTGATTCACATCCCAAATGCAGATCTATTATTCATAGGTGAGGACATCTTGAGACACATTGATGTCCATGTCACCTGGCTATATATGGGAAATGTTCCAGTTCACTGTGTTTGGGTTGACATGATATGCCATACCACACATTGCTGCAACTCAAGGAATATCAGGTGACATAATGATGACATCATATTTCCTGCAGGTGTGAACGATTAGGGTCATATGTCACCGGACTGTATGCAGACAGATGACTGAGCTTACACACTGTGTCTCTCACGGGTATGCCCATAGCTTTCAGCTGCACTTGACCGTCACCCAGGATGATGGCCCAATACACATAGAACATGAGGGACTTTAATAATTGCCTTAATGTGTGGTGTCATTGTTAGGGGATCCATTACATGTCTGCCTGGGATGACTGGCTCAACCAATGTCATTGCTCTGCCAGAGATGGTCTTCAACTCTCACCTCAGGGATTTTGAGTACTGGCCAAAGCTGCTGACACCCCCACAGTGCATGTTATAGGAACTATCTAGAGAGTAAACTTTCCAATGAGAACATCATCTTTATACAACATCACAATTATGCTGCTACACGCTGGAAATGGAAACACTAAACCCCACTCTGTGGAAGATGTCCCCACGTTGGAATATGCAGACATTTGTGCAATCAAATACACCTGGTTCAAGGCTGTGGACTGCATCACAGCCATACCAGACTACACATCACTCCACATTTTCAGACCTCAAACTGACAGTGTGCAATTTAATGTAGGTGGGGTACACATATTCATTAAGGATAGATACACATCCTGATTTAGTGAAGCACAATGCTTTCCCAGAGACACTGCAGGTGCTATTCACTGCTGGAAGGGCACACACTCAAGCCATTGCCACCTACAGGAACAGCTCCATGAATCCAGACACCACTTGTGCTTATTTGCATGTACTTGTGTCTATCAAGATCTATCAGTACACCATGGTTTGGGGTGACAGTAAGTAACCACCAACTGTGTTGGTTAGCCCTGCTGAAGCTCACTTGCTCAAAGGTTACTCCACATCCTGAACTACAATGCCCTAGACCAGTGGCATGACATCCCCACAAGGGGGGGGTGATGTAGTGCTTCATGTATATCCCAGTACGGGTGACCACTGCAGCCCACCACTGGAAGGTCCTCCCTGGTGAGATCTGAACACAGATCAGTCTCATTAAAACTATCAGACCTAACCCACCCTTGCTGACAATACAGAAATATACTTCAACAAAACAATGTATTACCCTCTATAGGATGGTTTACATAGTGTGACTGCACCTCGACCCTCAGATGGGACAGCCAAGTATGCAGAGCTCTACAACCATGCATTATGTAAGCAGCAGTACAACTGCATAGACTTGACTGTACCTGACAGGAGGAACACAAGCTCCTTATGGCACAGCAAACCTGCATGGTGGACAACTGCCATGAGGAAGATGCACAATAAGAGATGGACATTGCTGTGTGACAGTTGGTGTAAGTGTGCCTCCTAAAATGGAGGCACAGCCTCTTCAGCTAAAACAAGCACATAGTGTTTGTGTGATGTCATGTAGAAACAGTATGTGGCAAAATCATCCTCCCACACAAAGCAGAAGCACAATGTACAGTGTACTTACATGTCTAACCTCAGAGGACAGGCCCAGTTTGTTGGTGAACTCATATATAATGATACCACATATACTGGGTCTGTACTCATAGCTAACCTGTGGTCACATAAGTTCTGCATCAACTTCACTCCCCTGTCCCCACCACATGTGGCCCATGACATTCCTAAACCTGTCCCACACCTTCCATATCAACAAAGCAGGTCATAGCTGTCCTCTCTATGAGGTATACACAGCATCTATTGGACATGCTAGCATGCAGGCTATGTCTTACATGGGATCCACCAAGTATTACTAACACCTTACAATCATACTGTAACTACTGGCTGCATCCCAGCTGACTGGACAATGGCAATTGTTATCCCCCTACACAGAGGTGGTGATTCCACCAGCCACCATAACTATAGACCTATTTATCTGAGTAGCCATATCTATACCCCCATGGGGCAAATCATCACGGAGCTGATCAGCAAACATGTATGTGATCTACAAACAGTTGAGTGTACACAGTTTGGCTGTCTGACAGTGAGATCATGGCTGTTAAACATGGTGGACATGTCCAAGGCAGTCACCAAGGACCTTGGTGAGGGGGATATCAGGGCATACAATCCCCTAGATGTAGCCAAGCCATATGACTCTATCCCCCACTCAGGCATCATTGACAAAAGTACCTACATAGGCATCCATGCTAATATCATTATAGGGGTCACTTAGTGGCTCATTGATGGCACACATACTCAAAATAGGGAAATACACCTGCAATAGTTTATCTGTAAGCAGCAGTGTTCAACAGGGCTCCATCCTGGGTCCTGTACTGCTTGGGATCCATTTCACCGCAATACAAGTGAATATTGACTGCCTGTGGCTAACAGTGTTGGCTGATGCCTGCAAACTGTGAGTGGTCATAGACTCTGTGAGTTATGTCAATATCCTACAAGAGGGTATTTATGAGAAAATGCTTGAATACATACTAATGGCTGTAAACTCCATGAAAAAAAAAAAAAATATATATATATATATATATATATATATATATATATATATATATATATATATATATATATATATATATATAGCATCATTTTCATTGGTAACACCTATGTTCCTGGTAAGTATCCTATCAGTCACAACATGTGATGTACATACACAGGGGTGATAGACCTGGGCACACAGGCCTGGCCACACAGGTTTACACCTAATGTACCTGAGATCACTATGTCTCCCCAGTGGTAAGATTGGAATCATATGTCATAAATGAGTTCACAGTCACCTAAAAATTAACATACTCATAACCTCCATGTACTCTTCCCTCAGCATGCCAATATGTGAGTGTAATGGACATTTGGTACTGTAGCTTTCCAAGCACTACTGGCAGTTGCACACAGCACAATGGTCCTTCACAACGGAATTTCACATCATCAGTATCTGTCCAATGGGTTTCATCTGACATCCATGGTCATTGTAGCCTGTGGCATATAGACTACTCAGTGGTGACCTCTGCCTTGCATATGGGGCAATGTGTGACCCTGCTTGATTGGATATGCTGCATATCTGTAGGTGGCATGGTACATAGATTACCCACTGTAAGGACATTAATCTGGTATGTGATATTAGTAATACATGCTGGTGGGAGAGATCTGTCTAGCAGACTTTAACACACCTTTGGAACAGAATCCTGCCTAACGGCAAACAGAACACCTCAATGGACCTTGTCAGATGCCATCTGTATGATTGGCTGGGCGACCATCATTTCAACACAGTGCTTCTGCCTCTGTCCCTCATGGACAGGGGCAATATGCGCTGATTATGCAAATAAGGGTATAAACTTGGCTAAGATTGTGAGGGTTGTAGGGCCATTATGTTACTAAAGTTCAAATATCCTATGATTCCATAAGCTGATGCAAAATGCTGTAACAGCCAGATACACAAACCTGGCTACATTGAGGACAGCACCACTTCTACTTACTGTTTACAGGACACAGCACAGCACACACAAACTTAAGTTGGCTGTATGTAGATTAGAACATGTACCTATCTAATGGTACACACTACAGATCACAGTACATGATGCATGCTAGACACCTCAAGTATGATATTACTATTGCTTTAGGACATCTTATGCTTGATGACATCAGCAGGCCTAGTTCTAATAAGGCATTTGGAGGCTCACATCACCTGCTATGACAAAAATATTGCAAAACCCTACTTTTTTCTAAGTTACTGAGGTGATCATATTTATGTCATTTGGAGATATACATACACACACACATACACACACACACACACACACACACACACACACACACACACACACACACACACACACACACACACACACACACAGAATGGCCTGGAGGGAGATTAGAACCCCTACCTAACTACTCCTACACATTAGCGCATTCATCATGTACTGTGATCTGTAGTGTGTACCATTAGATAGGTACGTGCTCTAGGGAAATAGGAAATACACCCCAGGGATCACTTCTGTGTCTCTGCTCGACAGTGGCACAAGAAAATAACTTTCTTGGGTGGTGTAAGCCAGAAAACCTTGTTGGCTAGGCTTACATAGGCCCTTGGGCCGATAGCCTAGTACCTACCTATGAACCTATGAATCATAGTACTTACTGCATGTGCCACAACTTAAGTCAAACACTGTGATGGCAGCTGGTAGTCTTAAGGTTGATTAAATCAGCAGGCCTTGTAGAAAAGAGCAAATGGGACACTGGCAGCATCTTACAGGGCCACAAAGTGCAGAACTATTACATTTTCAAAGTTAATAAGGGATTCTCAGTTGTTTTGCAGGGGGATACATGCACGCACACACACAGACCCCAAGTGGCCTGTAGTGAGATTAGAACCCCTACCTAACTACTCTTATATGCTATAGATCACAGTACTTATCACATGCACCACAGCTTAAGTCTGACATTATAATGGCAGCTAGTAGTCTTAAGGTTGATGACTTCAGCAGGCCTTGTAGTAGAGGGTGGTTTGGACACCAGCAGCAACTTACAGGGTCAAAAGTGCAGACCTATTGCAGTTGTTTTGCAGGGGATACATGCACATGCACACACACACACACACACACACACACACACACACACACACACACACACACACACACACACACACACACACACACACACACACACACACACACACACACACACACACACACACACATACACACACACACACACACATACAAGTGACCGGCATCTAGTAGCCTAGCAGTGAGATAAGTGTTATTTATCCTAGCTATGTGGCTACAGTTACCAGTTTAGCCATATGTGCCTGTCTGCATTTGGATGGGCATGCCTTTGGGCAAGAACTATGTGCCCTGTCCATGGGTGCGTAGACAACATTATACATTACACCACCTGCTCACCTGTTGTATGTGTGGTGACATCCAGCAGGCACAGGGGTCTGTAGGTAAGTGCACGATGTACTGTTGAACCCTTACTTTGGATCCTTTGAGCAACATTATAAATGTGTTGCAAAGACCTTTAATACTTTCTTCACAGAAACAGTCCAGTCACTAGCTAATAATCTATCTCCCAACTCTTCTACTACTATCACATCCACTTAGGTAAATGTGCCTCCCTTCAAATTTGATCCTATCCCCACTGACTATATTAAATCCCTAATTAAGAAACTAAATCCCACCACCCTGGCAGCAGACCTACTTCCTGCAGAATTTCTGCAAAAGGCCGCTAATGAAATAGCATACCCTATCTCCATCATAATCAATCGTATTATCCACAAATCCTACATCCCCTCCATCTGGAAAATCTCCCACATTATTCCACTTCATAAAGGGGGATACTCCACTGAACTCTCTAACTACAGACCTATAGCCATCCTATCTCCCTTAGCCAAAATAATGGAGAAATGCTTACATAAGCAAATTCTTACTCACCTTACTCGGACTACTCTCCTAGCCCCATCCCAGCACGGATTTAGACCTGCCCATAGTACAACTACTGCCCTTCTCTCCTTTTCTCACACAATAAATCACAACCATAATCAGAATAAGCACTCCTCTGCCCTCTTTCCTGATCTATCGAACGCATTCGACTGGTGAATCACCTTCTACTCCTAGACTCACTAAAATCACTTTCCTTAGACAACCCAGTAATCAACTGGTTCTACTCTTACCTGCATGCTAGACAACAAGCTGTAATATGGAAAGACAATTTATCCCCCTTCTACCTGTCATCCTTGGAGTGCCCCAAGGTTCTATATTGGGTCACCTCCTTTTCTCAATATTCATTAATGACCTACCCAAAGTTATCCCAGATGCGACATGTATACAGTATGCAGATGACTCCACGCTTATCTGCTCTGCCTCCACCCCCACAGAACTACAATCCCTATCCCAAATCACCTTCAACAAAGTAGAGAACTGGCTCAATAGTCGCCATCTCCTACTGAACCCAAACAAAACCAAACTACTACTTTTCTCCCCTACCCGTAAGCTAACATCACCAATAATTACAATCTCATCTAACAATGACACCATAATCTTTCCAGAACTTTGCACTAAACTTCTTGGCATAATCATTGATAATAATCTGAAGTACAATGCTCATATAGACAAAACCATCAAAACAGTTTACAAAAAAATAGGTTCCTTGTATAGGATAAACAATTCCTAATCCCATCTGCCAGAACTGCCAAAGCTTGGACAAATCTGTTGTCAACCCTTCTCTATGCCTCACCCATCCTCACAAACCTAAGCAAATCAAACCTTAACAAAATCACTTGCTGCTATAACAATATAGCTTGATTTGCCACAGGCACAGTCTACAGAACCCACCACTGTCAAAATCTTCACAGATTAGGCTGGCTAGAACTACCCAATCAGCTCCAGTATAACCAACTCATAGTTATTCATAAAATCCTCTACCAACCTTCCATTACACCCACTCTGACTAATTTTACCACTGCCTACAGCAACCTAGCATCCCACCGCTCATCCAAAAGAATGCTAATACAATCTACCAAAGCCAACAACTCAGCCGGAGAATCATTATTCTCCACCTCTGCTGGAAAAAAATGGAACTCAATTCCTGCTGAACTACATCCTCCTTGCCCCAATTCAAAATATCCCTAAAGATGTATATAAACAGGGATTGGCTATGTCCATGTCTAAACCCAGACTAACCCAAAAAAACAACAAGAAAAGGGTAAACAAAACACAACTCACATAGGAGAAATACCCAATAGTAACCTTTCGCATAGTTCATAGTTTAGTACCAAGCTAACTGCCCTTGCAAGCCATTTTAAGCCTAGCCATGTATCCCTTGTGAGACTCAAACTCTGCACCGTGTGTTTGTAAGGCAAACACCTTAGCCATTTAGCCATCCTCTGAACCCCTCTCTACTCAGACAACATACACTTCTCAACAACCATTAGAATTCTATTATCAGGAAGATAACTTGTTATACTACCCATTCTGAGGCTATGCTCTTCAATCCCGCTACATACTATTTACAATAAATTTGCTTCGTAACTAACCACCTTTTCTCTTAACTATCATCCTTACCTTCAATCTGCGAATACTTTTCTTTTTTACACACTTCAAACATGTAAAATGTTATCTCTGTATATTTATACCATAAACCTACAATGTTGCTTGATTTAAATGTAAACTTGACTATAAATTGCCAGTGATTTGTAAATGTTTAGATTTCTATGTAACCACAACTTTAAGGTGTCACTTATTTCCACATTCCTCAGAGGTGCAGCGGTAGCATTGTTGCCTCACAGCAAGAGGTTCTCCCATTCGATTCTTGGCTGTAGTGTGGGGATTACCTTCTGTGTGGAGTCTGCATGTCTTCCCGTGGTTGGGTGGATGTTCGAAAGACATGTGTAAATGGGCATGCCTTCATTGAACGTTGAGCTGGCACCTCAGCGTTCGTGAAAATCTACTGCCAATCATTAGTGGACTGGAGTTCTGCTGTGGCAACCCCTAACTGGGAAAAAGCTGAAAGACAACAACAGCACTTGCACATGTGGAGCTTTTCTCCCCAGGCCTCTGCTGAAAATGGACATGTATCCAGTCGGACTATCCTGGTTAACAAATGTAAAATAAAAATAAATAAAATAAGTAAAATAAATAAATAAATGTGTGATAGTGAAGTATTACTCATCATTATCAGGGTATGTTGGACAATACAGACATCCACACACATATGTATGTATATAACAGGGATGTAATATATGGGGAAAGACCTGAGATGTATGTTTTGTATATAGGTATATATTTGTATATTCACAGAGATAGATATACTATCTATGGGAGATAGAGATAGTGGCAGACAGATATGTATACATATATGCATGCATGTATGCATTTTTGCATGCATAGACATATCTGTACATAGCAGGTCATTTTGGGCAAGAGGCAACAGAACTGAGCTGTGCATAACTAAGTGTATGAGCATGCCCAGTGGGACTGTCATTAGTTATAAACTGACTCCTGGCCACACTTACCTGTACTCCAGTCCAGGATTTTGTGTGTTATAAACAATGACATCTGTCCCTGTGTCTGCAGTACTGCACTTCACTGAAATTGTCCACAGCATTCTTCAGCTGTCTGATGTAATTAACATGTGACAGAGGTTAGTAATGTTATACCACACACAGACTGACAGTATGTCAAAAAAAACAACATAATACTTACTACCTCACATCCAAAATATGTAGATACTTTCAGATTAGAACCATCAATGCCATCACCTATGCTAACTTCCCTAGTCCACTGAGTGATACAAACTGCCAGGCAGAGAGTAGTTATGTATCACACAGTCAACAGCATCAATATGTACATTGTTATTCCTGCCTAAAGTGAGCCATACAATGTATGATCAATTTCTATGTTACTGCCCTGAGATTGCCTTGACTGCTGATATACCATACAGCAGTTATATGGGAGGGTCTATATTATAACTTCAAATGATTAAAAGCGCGAACGCTCTTTAATCGACCCCTTAAAATCGAAAGCACTAAATCCTGAACACACGGAACAGCGATATTTTTCCCAGGGAAAAAAAAAATCACTGGGCTGTTTTTGGGATTTTGCCATTTCCTCCACTGTGGTGCGATCTCAGAGTTGGTATATTTAAGTAGGGGGGCACAGCCCCCCACATTGGGGGTGTTGGGGGCAAAGCCACCCCCCCTTTTATTTTGTGTTTGGATTTTTTTTGCAGAGCAGCAATTTTTTTCCCTAGGAAAAAAGTCGCTGTCCCGTGTGTTCGGGATTTAGTGCTTTCGATTTTAAGGGATCAATTAAACAGCGTTCACTCTGTTAATCGTTCGAAGTTGTAATATAGACCCATATGGGAACACTACTGTGTTGAGTGTGGTGGAACAACACTGCATGCTCTGTCGGGATACAAAGTAGTCCAAATATCATGTAACCCCTTTCTTAAACATCTCCTTTGACTAATTTAATGAATATATCATGCATGAGGCCTAGTGACTATCAAAGGACACCTGATAGTGGACTGGGTATCTGTAGTCCCATGTGGATGTTACTTTTTTCCAAATAGTCCACTATATTTACTTGCATAAATATAGCAAAGCCATAACTACCATACCATTTCATATTAATCCTTACAAATACTATGTAGGTTAGACACTTACCTTGCAGATGCAGCAGTTGACAGAACTGTAGTTCAGGGATGACTAGGTCCCTAGGTTATCAATGAATGTGCTATGTGATGTCTTTTAATCAAAGACAGGACATACTGAGCACATCTATGTCTGCCTACAGGGACATCAGCAGGGGGTTCCTCCTCTGAGTCCTTCTATGACTGTGGCTGTGGTGACCTAGTCACTGGTGGGGGCTGTGTATCCCTTCCCTTTGCTGATACTGCTGCAGCTGTTTCTGCAGTATCAGATTGTGTAGCATAGCACACCCTGTGAACATATGTGCAGATGTGGCTGGAGAGTACTGCAGGGCTCCACCAGATATATTGAGGCACCAGAACCATGACTTCAGAAGCGCAAACACACACTCTATGGTGTTCCTAGTTTGTGCATGTGCCTCATGGCATTCTTCCATGGGTGTGTGTACATTTCTGATAGGTGTCATCATCCAGAGTTCCAGGGCATAGCGAGCATCCCCCAAGTAAATGGACATGTGGGATGTCCCCCTTAGCAAACATCTGATACAGCTGTGATGCATGCCAGATATGGGAGTCATGACAACTGCCAGGGTTGTCAGCACACACATTCAGGATAATTCCCTGGGCATTGCACATGACCTCCCAGTTGATGGAGTGGTACCCCTTGCAGTTGACGTAGACTGTACCCTCTTCATTGGCTGGTGCCTTGATGTGTACTTGAGTGCAATCTATGGCACCCAGTACTTCAGAGTAGTGTACTACATGGCAGAAGTCTTGCATATTGCTGGCCCTCTCTTCAGCGGTGAGGGAAAAAGATATGTGCTCACTAGCATGTGGTAGCATGGCATTCAGGAAATGGTGGAGTATCCTGGATGCAGATAGCTCTGATACCCCCATCATGTCCCCAGTCGGTCTTTGGAAAGTAGCTGTAGATAGTATCCTAAGGGCTACACATACCTTTGTTTCCACTGGGATGGGATCCCCTCTGTTGTCTCTGAGTCTGAGTTGAACACAGCAGAGTGCAGTGAGTTACTGTACCATGTCCCTATCCACCCTGTAGCACTATACAATCTCCAGCTCATGTAGCTTCTGGAAGGTTACCCTGGGTCTGAACACTCTTCTCCTTCTCTGCCTAGGCCTATTGTCAGCAGCACCAGCAGCATTGACTTCACCATCTAACACATCCAGATTTAGCAGACCGGCAGCATTATCTCAGTAAAAATTCCCAAGTCAGTACTCCAATGGTCGAGAGTATTGAGGGAAAATTTGAATGTAGGGTGTATGCATTCTTCATACAGCTCTGCTGCAGGTGCAGAATGTGTGATTGGCTAACTGTGATGCATTCCATCTACCTAAAATATAATTAACATAATTTAATGGCACTATTTCAGTGAGTGATGTGCACAGCACTGTGCCGCACATCACAGCTTATACAATGGTCAAAATGTCTAATTGAATACATCCAATTTTGAGAACATGCTCAGCCAGCCAGGGTGCAGTGCAAAGACATGTACCTAAGCTTAAAAGAGCTTAAAAGTGAGGGGACACCCCCCCCCCTCTGATGTCAGCCACATCCTGTGTAAACATCAATACTGTGTAAGACCCTATACAAGGAAGATATGCGGACACAATTACTCCTTTCTGCTGTTCAATAACCCCATCTCATTTGCATACTTATCCTTGCTGACAACCTAGAAACTACACACTTTATAGCCTCATCAGCTTAGCAACAGCAGCAATGCACAACTGTAGAAAGCCCATGCAAGCTCCTATAATATATTTCTGTCATATACTATAAACTTCTTTTTTATTCTATTTTTTTTCTTTTCTGTTAATCTTGTTTGCACACTGTGGCGCATAGTGCAAACATGCCAAGATTATTAGAAAAACAAATTAATTTCCTGTAATCTTTCTGACATACAGACTAATAGTTTTGCTCATATGTGTATGTGGTCTTACATTTTCAGGGGGTTTATGGTATTTCTACACTTTTTTTTCTGCCTACACTATGGACACTGACACGGTGTGTGAACAGATGTTTTTCTGCATGTTGGATCACTCTACCTGCCTCATTTGCATGAGATTCACTTGTTTATAAAGTAATTTGCATGCAACAGAAGTTTCCCTGTTTGCTCTGAGTGTGCTGCCATAAGCAGTGCTTACCGAATCTAAGAATGCTCACACCCATGTAGGCACTGTGGCACGATGCCTACACTAAAAGAAAAACATGTAGGCTTTATTGAATTCCGCCTAGTGTCTTGCTAACATGCCCTCTAAGTGAGGTAGGATTGTAACAATGAATGTTAAAGAATTCAGTATTGAGAGATGCTTATCTGTCTGTAAAGTTATGTTAACTAAAATAAAGTCATCCTAACTTACTTGCCTGAAGTTTGGTATTTTTGTGAAAATAAAGTGGAATTAGCTATTAAAGTTTGGTATTATTTCCGATCTTAGATTGATTTCAGAATTTGTAAGGAGAGGTTTCATGGAATCAGCATTAAATAACCTGGAACATATTTGAGTTAACTCTCTGGCTGGCATGAAATAGAAAGCTGTGTTTAAGTGAGCTTTACGAAAGAAATCTCAGTTATAGTTATTCTTGTTTTGTATTGGCTTTTGGTTATTTCTACAGCAGGCTCTCATATTTATTAATTTTACCCCTATGTTTTGAAGGCTTTTACTAACCAATGAGGTATTTTATGTTATCCATGTGTAATTATTTATAATAAGAATGATGATAGCTGCTGCTTCGAAGAGTGAACTGCTAGCAAGTAAAGCTATTATTTTTCTGCTGATTGATTATCATTTTTATGAGATATTTTATGTTAACCATGAGTATAACAGTCCTGATATACTATATTCTAATTTGACTATTCAGTGGTCCTCAGAGGGAGATCCCTATAAGTATGATTCTACTGATACTCTGACGGCAATGCTAATGTGGTTAGGTAGGAGAATGTGTCTCTGAATTGTGGTTTATTGCTTTTAGTTATAAAACATCGATGCATTTCACTGTTATTTGTGATATTTTGATCTGCTGTTCATTGTAGCTGGTATTCCTATCTAGCCAAATTAACATCTAAAGGGACAGAAACTTTTTGTACTATTCATTTTATAGTTTCCTGAATAGGTAACTGGCTACATGACAAAACCCATATTGTTAAGGTTGGGGTGTTTGTTTTAGACAGAAAAGCATCACCTGTGGTGACCCACAGGACTCTGTCCTGGGCCATTTCCTCTTTCATATATACTCCTCTGAGATGAAATCTGATATAAAAGAATTATAACTAACAAACAGAACAGACATCAAATTCTTTTCTGATTCTCCAATGAGGGCTAGGCCAAACCAATGGTTGATATATATTATTCATGGACTTACAATGCAAGAAATGCAGTACACTTTCTTTTGGTAAATTTAGTATTACTCTGCTTACCATACAGATTATGTTCCAGTTAAATCTGACACAGTCATCAGGGACTTAAATACCTTGACTGATAAAAGACACGCCCTTGTCCTATATAGCTGTGGTGGTTAGAGAAGGCTTCTACCCTGCACAATTTATACTTTGTGGGTATCTTCTCAAGGTCCAAAGAAGTTATAGTCCTCCATTATTAGCCTCATAATTAAATACAATGCCCCCTTTAACATGCATCTCACTGAGAACCTAAACCAACTTGAGGGACCTCAACATTTGTTATGAAAAAGATCTTGGGTCTCTGTAACTTTAGCTACTCAGACAGACTTAAAGCCCTGTCCATCTACTCAGTGTGATATATACTCTTAAGAGGTGATCTCTGCTTAGCATCCTATGCTGTGAATGACCCAATACCCATTGAACTCCATCACCTAATCAGAACCCATGGCAAAACAAATATTTGGTCCAGAGACATACAGCTTTACTACACCATGAGCATAGCCATATGGTATGACAGGTACCCAACCCATGTTCTCCATTTGTCAAATAGTATGTATCAAGCAGAGTACTTCCCTAGCAACCTCTAAAAATAGTCTATATGATTGGATAAATGATAGCACATTTTCATCTGGGATTTGGTAGGAAAATATACTTAATGGGGGACACTGTTAGTCTCCCGTTATTACTTGGTGACATGTTTCAGCTTCTTGATGGTATCTACGGCCATAAAGATGGTAAGAGCCAATGAACCTATGTTATTGCCCTAAACTATGCAATATGTGCCAGTTGTCCCTGCATTTGCTATTTTTATAAAAACTGTACTGAATATGTTTACCACAGCAGCAAGGATTTTTCGGTTTTACTTTTGGCTATTCTACCATGTTACCATTGCTTAATTTTTCATTGCCTATGTAGATTACTAATTTTACTATGTTATCTCTGCTGCAATGCTAAACTGTGCCAGTTATCCCTGGATCTGCTAATGCAGAGAGCATCTCTTTATTATTGTAATGAATTCATCATTTCCTCATTGTTCATTGGCCGTGCACACTGAGTTACATCCTTATACTGTGCTGCTGTACTATCTACCTGTGAGAGCTAGACTGCACTCATATCCACTTGTGCTATCCTCACTTGTATCATAGGTGCTCCTTACACGCTGATGTACATTGCTGTGCTGACTACTGATTCTGCTTCCATGACCAGTCTTAATAAAATGCTGCACATCTACCTGACCCCCTATATTAGGTCCTGTTCTGCTCTTTCTTATTTTTGTTTTAGTTCTTTTGCTTTGTTGTTTGTTTTTACTACATTTATTTTAATTTATTCTGCAGGATCAGCCTTGGGGGCTCAGCAGTGAGGAACTGGCTAGCATGCTGGGTCTTCTAACAGTCCACATGTGCGAATCCTGGCAGAATGGTGAATGTCACTCTGTGGAAAGTGACTTGAAAGGCTCACTGATGACCTCCAGGGATACTTCTTTAGTGAACGATGTGAGCCACAACCATCTGGCCACCTGTGGCGGAACTTGCCCTGATGTCAACCACTCAGATAATAGATTTCTAGAAGAGTTCTCATTTTGAATCACTTTACAGGCTGTCCTAACTTCACCTATCATCCATAAGCATGATGTCATTCCTTCTGTGTCATTCTCCCTTCCCTTTTTGATGTTCATTCCTCCCCAACACCAGCTGTTCACCCTCTGTCTGTCTACATATCTCCACTGTGCTGCTGGCCATGTGCTGCTGGCCATTTTGTGTCAGCACCTTCCCTTTAATTTTTGCATGTGTTATTTACTTGTGTGCCTTGCCCTACTGCCATCTCTACTCTCTGCCTTAGCTGCAACTTTGCCATGCTTCCTTCCCCCTACCTTTTTCTAAAAATAGAACATGGCACCTGTCACAAAAAACACCCTTCTTCACCTACCCCACACCTCTCTTTCCTTCCATTTGTCCTTCTATGCATTTCTCAACTTGCTCTTCTTCCTTTCTGACTGTTCTGTTGCCACATTTCCTTCCCATGTATAAGACAAAGCTATTTGACACTTTGTTGTGTAGCCCTTGCGTGGGGCCCCTGGCTGTGTAACACTTGCAATACATCAGACTTGTTACCAGAAAACCAATGTTCTTACATCATGTGATCAGTCATAGCACTGTCTACTCACTTGCACTGTGACTGCTGTTTTTGCAACTGCATGGCTTCATTATACAATATGTCAGACATGTCCACACCATGTTAACCCATCCATGTGCAGCTTGGATCAGTGAATGCAAAATAACACATTTACCGCTGTTCTGTTATCTATGTCCCTATTAGAAAGAAAACACTCTGGAAGTTGGCTAGGCTTAAAAAGGCCCTTCAGGGTTGTCAGTCTATAAAGTATGTAAAATAGGAGGGATTGTCAGTGGTGCAGGTGGACCAGTCTAAGTTGAAGACCCCCATTCTAATTGTATCTTGACTAAAATTTGTGGCACAATAGCTAAGGAGGTCTTTGATAATGGATGTGTTGTTACCTGGGGAGATGTAGATGGCTATAATAATGATATGCTTATTATAGTTAAGCTGTAGGCAGGTGATTAGCATTTCAGATTTAATGAGGTCGGGGGTGTTGAGTTCTAGACGATTCAATTATAAAGTGTCTTTGTAGATTATGGCTATCCCACCACCTCACTTAATGGTCCTGTCAAGTCTGTGGATGTTGTAATCTGGGATTAGGATTTCACTATCTGGTATGTAGGGTTTTAGCCACATTTCAATTAAGATAACTAGTTCAGGGGAGTGTTTTGTGATGGTTGCTTAAAATGCATGTGTTTTATTTAGTATGCTTTTTAGATTAATGTTTAATATAGGGAGATCAGAGCCATTAAACGGGAGACTAGTAATGTCTGGAGAACATATCTGTAGATTGCAAGGGGAGAGGGGTTTGTTCTGGGGACTGAGGACCAGTGTTGGGATGTATGTCACCTCTCAGTTTGATCTGAGTTGAATTGAATAGGTATAGGTGTGAGTTTGTTAACTAGTTTAGCATATTTATGCAGTATGTATGGGGTGGCTTGTGAGTGTGTATATTTGAATGAAAATAGTTCTGTGTTTAAGCTGTTAAATAAGTGTGGAGGTATGACAATACTGCTTAAGTGAGTGTGAGGAGGGATGATGAATGGGTCATTGGGGGAGTAAATAGTACTAACTTGTTGATTTTGATAGGATATGGAAAGGTAGAAAGTTAATAGTAGACTAAATAATACAAAGTGTTGAGGTTTCATTGTGTTAGCATTTAAGGAGGAGCTAAGTGCCAGCTTAGGGATGGTTTGTGAAGAGTAATTTAGGGGTGGATCTTGTGGGTAGTGGTTGTAGATTGAGGTAAGGAGCTGGTCCTTGATAGGGTGTCATGGTAGGTATCAAGTATGTGTTTGTGTTCTGTGATTGCTTGAGTAGTGGTAGGGGTGTGTTATGTGATTAGGTATAAAGTCAGTGATAGTGGGGGTGGCTGAAATTTGGGGGTAGAGTAGGGGAGGGGAGTAAGCCTGAATGAAGCGAAGGTGGACAATATGGGTAGAGCCAGTCCTAGCCATGTGCAAGAGTAAAAAAAAAAACTGTCAGCTGCACTGGCCTTCAGGTTTGTTGTTTTATCCCATTTTATCCTAATAGTACTAGGCTAGTTTATAAATGATTTTTGATTAAGATACTAAAATGTAGAACAACTGTAGACTGTTGGTATAGACAAAAAAATGATGGATTAGGCAGCTGCTGTTTCTGTGGACACCCGAATGCTAGTACGTGGTCAATTAAGTTTTTGACATAAATAAAAACAGAAATCGAGGGTTAAGGCAGCTGCTGATTCTTGTGGAGTACCTGGGTGACCAAAATGTGATTAATCTGTACAGCTGTTAGTTAGCATGTAAAAATTATGCTGTTAACTGTTTCATATTTATATACCTTTAATCACATATCATGAGTATTCAATATTTCATATTCATCTAAGTGATACTATTGTATGTGGGGTTCCTATTAGATGGGCATAAGCTTAAAATAGCAAACAACCTAAAGGTCAGAAATGCCGGATCTCGATCTGCTTTTTGTGAGATTGCGGTACAGTGAGGATTGGAATATTTGCCCTTTCCTCACTGCAGTGCGATCTCAGAGTTGGTATATATATTTAGCGGGGGTGTGGGGGGGCACAGACCCCACAATAGCATGTTCGAGGTTCTGCATTTTTGACCTTTAGGTCTTTCGCATTTTTGGACTTTCATTTATGTAATATAGACCCTTATATGTGTCATATACTCTGCATCAGGTGCATGCCTCATATATACAAAATGTTTAATCAAATTTGACAAGTACTGGTTGTAAAACTTCAAAATATCCTGAAATCACTTTATTAACCATTTAGAAAGTATACAGTTAAAGGTAAGGTCTTAGCAAATCATTTTACAGGATGTTAAAATAAATCTTGAAACATACAGACAAATGCTCTTTTAATATTTTTTTCATAATGAATAGGGCATTATCTGTTTTCAGAACTACTTTAATGATGCACACCATATTTGCTATTTCATATAATGTCAGTTGTAACTAGACTAAATCCTGTTACTAACATGGGTTCATAGGTAAATATTAGGTTATTAGTCCACAGACTATTACAAGCCTAGTCAACAACCAGAGGTTGGAATCAAACCCTGTACTTTGTATTTCTGATGTAAAGGCCTTAATCATTATGCCAACTCCTCCCCCTAACATAGAATGAAATGTATCAGCACTCTTTTTCTTCCAGAAAATGATGCTTAAATATAACTTTTACAACCCTTAGAACTAACGAGAAATAATGATAAAACTGTTCCTAACCTAGAAAAGTTTATCTGCAAAGTAATGTGCTACATGAAACATAAACAGTGATGTACTTCCTCTTTGATGCCATAATGCAAATGTATGCATGGAGTGTAACAACTGAACAGCATTACTGGCTACAGGTTTTATTTTAATAAATGAATATTCAAAATGCAAATAATACAGGAATGCATTCATTCTGCATAATAGCTATAGCTACATTACCACCCTTCAGTCCTCACTGGTACAGCCAACATTAATATGCGAACAACTATGTATGTGATTCAGAAAGAGCTATCGCCAGCACTAAGTCTAAAACTTACAGAAAATCCCTGGTGGTAGCCCTTTCTTATTTAGAATATTCCCACCTCAGTGATTACACATAATGAATACAGACAAAATGCTGGGATGCCCCCATTGTAGTCAATAGGGGTGACCGCATAAAAGGTAAGACCAGGTAAGTGCCTATGGAGAGATAGTCATGGATGTGTGTGTGTGAGTGCATGTATGTATATGGAAGAATATGCACATATTTGTATGGGTATTAGTGGTCTTAGACGTGTGTGTGTGGGTGTGTGTGTGTGTGTGTATGTGTGTGTGTGTGTGTGTGTGTGTGTGTGTGTGTGTGTGTGTGTGTGTGTGTGTGTGTGTGTGTGTGTATCTTTGTGTTTGAATGTCTGCATATGTGTGAGACAGTAAAAGAGTAAAAGAGAAGGGTTCTTGTTCCAAAGCAATGCCGATGCTGCTCAAGGTAAAAACCACAGATAAGTGCCGTTTGGTGGTAGCTACATATTGGCTACAGCGGTTGCTTCAAAACCATGGAAACGTTTCTGAATCCATCTCAAGGTCATACAGTCCTGGAGGCAATGTAATATATTTTTTCTTTTTTTCTGGAAAGCCAAATATTTCCTTTATCGCCATATTAGTATTATCTTGAAGTAGGTATATTTACTTATATGGGTTGTGGGGGGGGGGGGTGCAGTCATCTACATCAAGAGTTCAAGAATAGCACACACCTTTGCAAAAGCCATCTTTTATATCACAGTACATCCTGTGGTACAGTTTGTAGATTTAACACAAAATGATATACAGTATGGTTATCTGTTACAAATGTGCTTGCTCATAGTCACATTTTTATTAAATTAGATGAATATTTCAGAGTAGAATTTAAGATATTCAGATGGCATCCATACATTTGTTGGGTCCTCGGTGTCAGGCTCATAATGCATTGTGAATAAATATCAAATGAATTTCAGTACTGCAGCTATGGAACTTTGAAGCATCATGTAGTTATGTTTATTAACCATTCAAAAATAATACTTCAAAAGATAATTTCTTAACATCTCTTATCAAAGGATGTGTGAGTAAATTCTTGAAACTCAAGGACAATTCCATTGCTACTATGAACATACAAATTTGAAGTAGTTTACAGCACTGTCAAATACATTTTTGATCAGCAACAATAAAATGTACAATAATATAAAAAGTTATTTTTGTAACAAGCCTCACAACTTATGTGATGGACTTTGCATCTCCTAAATCTCCTAGTAACAAAATATCCTAATTCTGAGGTCACATTACTTTGGTTATGAAAGGAATGCTTATATATCCTGAAGAAAATAAATATTCCAATTTTTTCTGAGGTAGTGCTTGAAATTTAGTACATTTGGTTATTGGGAGTATAGAGGAAGCTGCATAGAAGGGGGGGGGGGGGTCCTTCTTTAAAAAGGAATGGATTTATGCATTCCTTCCTTATTATGTAGTCTTCCCTTATCATATCCATCATCAGTTACAATGCTGCCTTTGGTGAATACAATCCAAACAAATCAGTCAACTGAAAAGGCCCCAGATATTTCTAAGCAAGATAATTAAAGGCCTTAAATCATTCAACTGTCAATACAGATTAGCATGATTCTCCTTCTACTCAGTAGCCTATTGGCTGCTCCAAGGTGACCTGTTTTTCACTTTTAGAACACCTTTACACCATCAAATAAATCAGACTTGCCATAAGGATAGGTCACAAACTGCATGTATTCCCAACCTATGCAATAAGTTACCACTACAGGTCAAACAAAGACAATTTTGGCTACCTTTAAGGCTAATTGTGATTATTTGGTTGGTAGATACAAACATACACCAGGGTTATTACATACAACTCTGCTTGATTTGACTGGTGATCGCTATGACATCCCTATATGGGTGGCAACAAATTTGAAGTGTGTCTAAAGGAGCACATAGCTAAGCATATTATGGTCCAAGTGATGATTTGCCAAGTATTGTTCCTATGTCCATGACATGTTCTTATGTTCCTAAATCATGAGCATGCACTTGCTCTACTGATTCACCAGTCATGCTGTTCATTACTTACATGTACCCCTATGTACGTGTGTTATGTCCTTTGTCTCCATTTAACCTACTGTTTCACCAGTAATACTTTTTTATGTACTACATGTTCCTCTAATTACCTATGTTATGTCCTGAGAGTGCATTTACTATACTGTCTCAGTAACACAATTCACTTAATAAATGTTCCCTTATGTACCTATGTTATGCCCTGATTGTGCATTTAGTCTACCGTCTCATCAGTAACACTGTTCACTTATTATATGTGCATCTATGTTACATCCTGAGTGTGCTTTAATTCTACTGTCTCACCAGCAACACTGTTCACCTACTGCATGTTCCCCTGTGTACCTATGTTACGTCTTGAGTATGCATTAACTCTACTGTCTTATCAGTAACACTGTTTACATCTTACATGTTTCCCTGCGTACCTAGGTTATGTTCTGAGTGTGCATTTATTCTACTGTCTCATCAGTAACACTGTTCACTTATTACATGTTCTCTTATGCATGTATGTTATGTTCTGAGTGTCCATTTACTCTACAGTCTCACCAGTAATTCTGCTTATTTATGTTTCCCTAAGTATCTATGTTATGTCCTGAGTGTGCATTTACTGTACTATCTCTCCAGTAACACTGTTCACTTATTACATGTTCTCCTATGTATGCATGTTATCTCCTGAGAGTGTATTTACTCTATTGCCTCACCAGTAGCACTGTTCACTTACTGCAATATAATTGCACCTCTGTCAACTTTCCCTCCTGTACCAGAATTAATACATAGGTTCATAGGTGTGTACTAGGCTAATGGCCCTGGGGCCTTAACAAGCCTAGCCATAGTATTACCCTGGCATCGTGCCACCCTACCTTAGTTCCCAGTGCCTCTATCGAGTACAGCCACTGGAGTTATCTATGGGGTAAATTTTCTATTTCCATCTATTCATCAAGATTTCTCTTGAAGAGGATCAGCGAGGTGCCCTGCTTGACATGTATCGGAAGTCTATTCCATAGCATAGGCAGTCTCTGGGTTATGAACCTGTCCCTCCAGTATGTTCTGTTGGTTGTGGTAATGAGGTTGTGGTCTCTGGAGCATGGGGTGTGGAGAGATTGGGATTTCTTTAGATGTAGCATTTCTAACAGAGCTGGATCAGACATGGCTTTGTAAGTCAAGCAGAGATTGCCTCTAAGAGGGTGATATGAGACAGAGAATAGTTGGAGTTTTTCTGAGTCTGTCCTTATAGGGCAAGTACCTCTTTGTGAGGTACTTTTGCAGCCTCTCCAGTTGTTACAGGTGTCTAGTGAGGTACATGCCAAATGGGGCATTGTACTCGATGATTGGCCTAATGACGGAAGAGTAGAGGGAGACAATAACCTCATTCTTCCTGGATTCAAAACCCTTAGTAATGAGATGTGCCACATAGAAGGACTTTCTGACCACAGTGGCAATGTGGTGATTAAAAGAGAGGTTGCTGTCAACCTGTGTTCCCAGATCTCTTATAATGCCTTCTGTGTTCAATGGACTACCATCAATGTGGTAATTCATGGGAACCAGGTTTTTCCCAAATAGGATAACAACACATTTTTTTGGCATTGAGCTTAAGGTCATTGTTCTGATATCAGTTGTTGGTCTCAGTGAGGCAATTCTGTAGGATGTCAGCATCACTTAGGGAGTTAATAATAATTCCCAACTTGCAATCATCTGCAAACTTTGTTAGCCAGAGTCCCTTCATGTTGGTCTGGACTTCAGAGAACTAGATACCAAACAGGAGAGGACCCAGGACTCCATTCATTCTGTGGGACTCCATTCATGACCAGTTGCAGTCTGACTTGGAGTCTGCGACTTACACAATGTGGGTTCTATCTGTGAGCTAGTTTTCAACCCACCTAGTGATATAGGGATTGATGCCTAGCTTGGTGAGTTTTTCTATGATTCCTGAGTGGGGAATGGTATCAAAGGCCTTGGCCAGCTCAAGATAGGCTTTATGAACCACCTTGCCTTCATCCACAGCTCTGGTGACTAACTAAAAGAAGTCGACTAAGTTGAGCAGGCATGATCTACCCTTCACAAAACCAAACTGTGTGGGATCAGGAGTTTGGAGATTCCCTATATCCTTGCTTATTAGGTCCATGATGATGCATTCCACAGCTTTCCATATCAGACTCGTCAGGATAATGGGGCAATAGTTGCCAGGGTCTGCAGTTGCTCCTCCTTTGTGGAGAGGGATGACTTTAGCAGTGTGCCATTTGGTAGGGACAAAGCCTGAGGTGAGGCTGTGAATGAACAGGGCATACAGGTGAGGTGCCAGTTCACTCTGTAGTTCATGTAGAACACAGCCAGGGATATTGTCAGGTCCCATAGAAGCTGTATTCTTGGCCTTGGACAGTGCTGTTTTAACCTGTGCTGCAGTAATACTCGGTGCCTGGCAATCTACTGGTATTGTGATTGGTCCTTGGGGGGGGGGTAAAGTTTGTACTGAATCTGTTGGCTAATATATTGGCATTATCTGTTGGCTCAGTAAGGGAGGTACCATTGTGCAGTAGCTCAGAGAAAATATGGGTATTGCCATGGAGATTCTTTACATAACTATAGAAGGCCTTGCAGTTGTCTTTACTATCTGCTGCAATTCTGTTTTCATAGCTAGCTTTAGAGGATTTGATGAGTGATCTCAACTTTTTGTTGAGGCTGATAAGGGAGTCTTTCCAGTCTTGGGACTTCACCTTATTCCGCATTAGTTTCCTCTTTCTGTTGTAGAGTTTGTTTATGGCAAGGGACCACCAGATTGGCTTCCTTTTTTTGGAGGACAGCATCTTGGTTCTTTTGGGTATGGCAAGATCCATGCATTTGTGTATGTGTTCATACAGTGCATTGGTGTATGATTCAGTGGTCATGCAACTATTCTCCATTTGCATGGGTGCCGTGAAGATATCCTCCTCTGTTTTAGGAGCCTAAAGTTAGCTTTGGAGAAGTTTTTCATGATGGTTACCTTTTCGGGGAGGGAGGGATGTGGATTTCCAAGGTGATTTGTTTGTTGTCAGATCTAACCAAGGAGGAGCTTACTATTGTTGTAGAGCAACAGTTACCCATGTTAGTAATGAGCAGTTCAAGGATGTTGCTACCTCTAGTGTGGTTAAGAAAAAGCTAGTCCAGGGCATTGGAATTAATGAACTCCAGGAAACGCTGGGCAAGTTTATTGGTACATGAGTGGATTTCCCAGTTAATGGAGGGGTAGTTGAAGTCGCCTAGTATGAGAGTGCTAAGCTGTACCCTAATATTCTCCAGGGTGCTTAGGAATGTGGAGTGTGAGTCTTGGGACATGGTTGGGGACCTATAGCAGGCTGCGACCTGAATCACTGTCTTACCCAGTGTTAGCTGCACCTGAAGTATCTCTGATGCGTTATGTTGGGCTACCAGTCTGGAGGTGTGTGCATCCTTTGTGAATATGGAAACACCATCGCCTTTGGAGCTTATGTCCAAGTTCTGGAGCCAAATGGTGTGGAAAGAGTTATAGCCTGTTAGTGTGGGGGTGCTTTCTGCTGCCTTGAACCAGGTCTCTATTACAGCACAAATGTCGATGTTCACCATTTTAAGGAATGCTTCGAGCAAGTGCATTTTGAGATTTAGACTTCTAGCACTGAGCAGCATCACCCTCAGATTGCATTTGTTTGTAGCTGTTACAGTGGTAATTTGGTCTTTGGAACACCACCTAACAAAGGCACTATAGGGGTGGCAAGAGCCTTGGCCAGTATCCAGAAGCCCAGGGGTGACAAATGCAGGCCATCTCTGGCAAAGCATCACGGTCTGTCAGTCATATCATCCCAGGCAGACAGATACTGGATCCCCTTAGAATGACACCAGAAACTTAGCCAATTGTTGAAATCACGCATTTTCTGCTTATACTCTGGTATCATTCTGGGTGATAGTAGAATGCTGCTCAGGACTAGAGTCATACCCACCTGGGCTATATAATCTGAGAGGTCCTCGATGTTGAGAAAGATGGAAAAACTGCACAAATGGCCTATAAACTACAATTTCTGGGCTAGAAACCACTCCTCTTGTGGTAGGTAGGCTACCTAGTGCTTACCACTCCCATTGATAAGCTAGAAGGCTTCCCTCCAACACAGAAAGACTTGGGGGCTCAGAAGCTTGCAAACAGTCTTGCATACAGCAAATCTGTACCTGTACTAGACTAGTTACAGGAAAAGTAGAAAACAAGCTCAAACGTGAGATTTTAACCTGGAAAAGTTGAGAGATGGAAAAACTGCCCAAACTGTCAATAACTACAACTTATGGGCCAGAAACAACTCCTTTTGTGGTAGATAGGCTACCTAGTGCTTACAGCTCCCACTGATAAGCTATAAGGCTTCCCTCCAACACAGAAAGACTTGGGGGGCTCAGAAGCTTACAAACAGTCCCGGATACAGCAAATCTATATCTGGACTAGACTAGTTACAGGAAAGGCAGGAAACACGCTTAGAATTTTTTTCCCAGAAATGCAGCTAACACAGCACTAAAAACAATTCAAGGGCAGTTCAAGCTAGCACACTTGAGTGCGCAGCAATATTAGAGCAAATACAGTTTAAATAAATGCAATTTATTCAAGCTGTATTCTGAACTGAATTTAATTATTGTTTTATTCAACTCTGAACAGTTAAAAAGTGCCAAAAATATACATATCAGCTGAGGAAGCACACTCAGTCAGAACCAAGGAGATTCTAGCAAAAATTTAATTTTATTTATGTATTTTTTTTTTTTTTTTTTGGTAAAGTGGAATGGGAGAAAGCAGGAAAAGAAGATAATTCATGGTTAAGAACCTAAGTGGGTTGGCCTTCTCAAATGTTCTCTCTGTATTAGGTAGAATGAACTAATGACACTAGACTGGGAGGAGTATCCCAGATCAAATTTGCAGTATGGGCAGGCAACTGCAAAGTCACCAAGTACTAGCTGTAGCCACTAAATGAAAGTTTTAAACAGATAAAGGAGCAAGGAGTCTCTAGAGAATGCATTTAACTACAAACAAATCAGTTATATGATACCTGACTAGAACACAGAAACCTCACAAAAATGTACAGAAAATCACATATAGAGCACTCACAAACAGAAAATACAACTCTCAGTATGAAAAAACAGTTTACAGTTAAGTAATTCAGTAAAAATCCAATTAGAGTAATGGAGCAGTATCTAGCAATGAA
This sequence comes from Protopterus annectens, assembly GCF_019279795.1. NCBI lineage: Eukaryota > Metazoa > Chordata > Ceratodontiformes > Protopteridae > Protopterus > Protopterus annectens. Next base: position 1,094,542,724 of record NC_056729.1, on the reverse strand, counting down.
AAATACAGTTAAAGCAGTATAAAACTACATCAATGCAGTGAAACAGTAAAAAAGGCTTTATAACAGTGCAAAATGTAGTAGATTAGCTGTATGACACAATTATAACATTAAAGAAGTGCAATTCAATGAAATAAATGTAAGAAACAACTTGGAATCTTAAGGAATTTCTGCTTTGTCCCAGTGATGAATCATCATTCCAATCCCTCATCTGCCAGTCTACCCCACTAATTCAGTTATACCTAAGTTATACACCTTCTAGATATACCAATTTGAACAGGCAGTCTGAATAGTACCAATCCTATACCATGCCCTCTCAGTAATATGCTATTATCACTATCCTCCTATGCAATATTAATATCTTCCATCCTCTCCTACATAATTTTAAAACGTACTTCAGTACATCTCTTGAACTCTTTATAGACTTATACAATACTAAAATCTTTCTTACTACATAATTTTATAACTTATTTCATTACATATCTTGACCTCCTTGCAAACCTTTCTTTACCGAAATCTAAGCTATTAAACTTTTTTACAGTAACGTTTCCCTCCTGCAGTATCAGTCCATTTACTTCTGCAAGACTGTATAGACTTTTAATTGTTGATGTAAATAATTTACTGTATATATCTGTCTTGCACTTGTGTTTGTTGTTCCAAGAGAAATTTTAACTGTTGTTTTTCTGAGAAGTGTCTGAAATGCACTTGTTAATATAAATGTACTGTGGTGAAGCTTTTCTCTCTGGGCCTCTGCTGACAATGGGCTCTGCCCACCCATACTTTTCCAGTCAACAAAAACAAATAAATAAATAAACACATGCTCTCTTATGTACCAACATTATGCCCAGATTGTGCATTTACTCTACTGTCTCACCAGTATCAATGTTCACATATTGCATTCTCCCCTATGTACCTGTATTATGTCCTGAGTGCGCATCTACTCTACTGTCCCACCAGTAACACAGTTGACTTATAATATGCATTTACCCTACTGTTGCACCAGTAATACTGTTTACTTATTACCTTACCTTATGTACCAGGTCTATATTAGCTTGCTTAAATCACATTGCAGTGACCACCTAATCATCAAACCTAATTCAGCAAAAATAGTTTCAGAGATTCGCTGAATTTACTGAGGCCAAGGAAATACTTGCTCTACAGCACAACAGACCAACGGCTAAGCAAATTGAACCCACCCAAGTGTGTGGCTTCGCACACCACACCACCCACATGAATTTTGCATGGAGCCATGGAACAATTTTGTCAACGGATTGCTGTGAGTGAAAACAAAAGATTTATTTGAGGTGTTCCACAGATGGATAATTTATTGGAAGATTTTCTGCTCAGCTTGTTTGCCATACAGTTTTGCTCTGATAATATGTACAATATCTGCAGAGTAAGATTGTGCTGAAAAGATATATTGAAGCTGACATAACTACTCTGTACAAAGGGTAAAATCTGGTTTTCCCATTCTGGCTTGATGTGGTGTTGTCTGTAAACACTTGTAGAGGTCACCGGGACTATAAATTATTGAAAGAGTTGAGAACATTTATAAGTGCCAATATCTTTCTTATATTTATGTTTTTGGTCTGTCTTTTTTATCCCAAAGACCCTGCTTTTTTATCCCCATAGATTCTGCTCTCCAAGCAAAGTCTGAGATGTCTGTTGAACAGATTGTGCTGGAGCCAGGAGGGAGAATGGGAGACCTGAATTCTTACAGAGTTGTTATTTCCATCTAAAGTCTCCTTAATCACAAACCCCAATACTAGAATATGAAATGACAGGGGATGCTGACGTTGGGGCCATACAGATTTCGGGTACCACTGGCTTTTTCTCATGTGGTGTCTTGCAGGAGAGATCATGAGGATTATAGAAGCCATGAGACTCAGAATCCTGAGAAATTCCCTGTCTGAGACAGTAGTCTGAGTGGAAAATTCAGGAATAGCTCTAGATGCATGTCTACTTTTCCCATGGAAGAAAAGCCGTTTGAACTGAGCTGTCCAGGAGAAACCCAAGGGAAACAGTCCTACAAGAAAGAATCAGATAAGACTTTTGCATGTTCCCCTGGAACCCTAATTTGTGTAGGAGAGTGTTTACACAGGTGTGAGATTCCTGACACTTTGAAAAAGAATGTGCAAAGATAAGCAAGACATCTAAATAAAAAATCTGAATATCTTGCAGACTGAAGTAGATTATCACTGGAGCTAGACACGTTGTCAATACCATTGGAGCAGGGAATAAACCATCTGTTAATGCAAAGAGCTGACAATGTTATCCAGCTACAGAAAACCTTAAGAAACATCTGAAATTTGTCTCTAAAGGGATGTGATGATATGCATCTTTTATATATAAGGTCACCAACAAACTCTGAAGGGGAATAAGATGTAACAAGTTGTGAGGGTATAATATTTTGACATGGTCACTATTACAAACAGGTTCATAAAGTAAATATCTGGAACTTGTCTGCAAGAATCTTATTTCTTTGGAATCAGAAAACATATTGTCTAAAACCCTTAATCCTAACTAAGGAGGAGACCTTTCTTCTATCACTCTCTGGAATGGAAGATGCTAAATGACAGAAGAGAGAAGAGGCATTTGGTCAGGTGGATGAGTAGGAATCCCTTGAAAAGGAGGGAGAAACTCCTACTGCCATCTATAACCTTGATGGAGTACTTTCAGAAAGAAGAATAGTTGGTTCAGCCAGTACCCAGGGCTGGCACTATGACCCAGCTCCCCATCCTCTAAACTCTTCAAGTGAAGAGCAAAAATTAAAAAAAAAAACACTTAATTCACTGCAGTAAGCCAATCGATAAGTGTTTGGCTTATTACAGATAGATCCATACACCCCTTCCCTCCAGCTCTTTTATGCAAGACCAAAAAAAAAAAAAAAAAAAAAAACAGACTTTCCTTCTATAGGCACACTAACCAGGTGGCCAGATGCACAACACCTCCCCCACCTGCCCCAGTCATGTTTCTTTGCCCATGCCCCCAAGCTTCCTTCAATATTCCCTGCCTGCACGGAGTGCTGCTGTGCTACAGCACTCATGCTTTAGTTTAAAAAAAATCTCCTTTTTAAACTATAGCAAACTGCCTTCTAGAAATATAGCAAACAGTTGCTACAGTTGCTAAAGCTCTGATACTTAGCAAAATGCTTGCTACATATGTATCAAACAGTTGCTATAATTTATACTCACCCTGCACAGAGTGCTACAGTACTCAGGTAGTAGATAAAAGAAAAATTTTTTTTTTCTGAACTATACCAAACTGCTTGCTACAATGTAGCAAGCTGTTGCGACAGTTATGACAACACAAAGAGTGCTACAGTGATCAGGTATGACTGGAAGTGGGCTATTAAAAGACAATATTGCATTAAAGAAAGGGATTGTTAGAGTGCACCCCCCTAACATTTTGCACCCAGGGCAGCTTACCCTAGGTAACTTACTGTTTTCAGAATCCATATGTTTAAAACTATCTGCTGCCGAAGAGAGAAATGGAATTTCAGACTATTTGGAAGTATTAGGGATTTGCCAGGCTGGGAAGGGGAAGGGAGTCTTGCAGATAATCATTCAGACATATATTATACTGTCATTTGTTCTGGAGAGGTTCCTCATTTCTGTTTGGAATGTCCCTCTCATTGCTTTTCAAACATTTGCATACTAGTACTTACTGGTGGTTATTTTCTTTTTAAAGAAGGCTGTACAGGTAGCATTAAATCCCTTGGCAAACTGAGGAAAGAAAGCTGAATATTCCGAGATATTCCTTGAATTAGTTTACCTCTCTTAACCTATTTTGAGGACATCTGCAGCAGATGGGTTTAAAACTAATTCTCTATCCAATGGAGAGTTCAAAATTTAATTTTTGACATTTTCTATAAGCATACATGCATATGTTATACGTGAGTAACAAAATTAAGTCTTAGGGTTAAATCTTGCTAAACTTGCAGAACAAATATTTCTCCAGCCTTCTTTAATGCAACAAAATGTATTGAGCAGGTCTGACTGAGAAACACTTGAAATAGTAAAAGTAATTCATGTATTGCAGATGCAAGATGACTTATTACATGCAGGTGAGTATAACAGGGACACCATTAATAACATGGATAAAAGGCAGAACAGTATATTTATAGCATGTCAGGAAAATTCACAGATTCACAAAGAATTGTGCATCACACATCTTAACATAATAAATATTTGTGCATTACAGGAGCTATTTCTTGCTAAATCCAATGAAGAGAGTAACAGTGTATACACAAAGCATACTTTGAGAGACACATGCTAATATATCAAGCAAAGGAGATAAAGGAATGTCTAGAATAATGTTTTACTGAAAGTACAGAAATGCAAATCACAAACTGATGAATGTGTGTTGCAGACTAGAAATAACATTTTGTAGAAATGTGCTGACCTGTTTTAGGGTTTAAGTTTACAGAAAGGTGAACATTAAATACAAATTTCTCCTAAGGCAGAACCAGTGATCAATGCTCTGAAAAGAGTATTCACTGTGCTTGGAGATACAGTAGAAGAGACATTTAAGAGCACAGAAGCTATGGGAGTCATAGCCAAATAAAAAGCATGGTGGGTGAATAGTATGGTAACAGTTCTGAAACAGGACAAATTATAGATACACATATTCATGAAGACCAGAATATGTGGATAAAACATTGTAATAGTTCTGAAGAAGGATAAATTATGGATGCAAATATTCCTCATGACCTGAATAAGTGGATCAAACATTGGCATTACCTGCTTGAAATGTCTGAAAAACTGGTAGTTGCTATGCCGGTTATTAAGTTATTCTCTGTTCTTGATGCTAAGCAGTGATTCTGGCAGATAAAACTCGATAAAGCTACTTCCAAGATATGCATGTCTCTTCTACCACTTGGCAGATACAGGCTCCTGTGATTACCATGCTGCATTTCATTGGCTCCACCAGTCTTCCTGAGGTCATTAACATTTATCGATATTATAACATTCTAGTGTGGAAACCACCAAGCAGGCACATGACATGCAATCTAGTAAGATTGCTGAGTAGATTGATTTATAAAGGCTTGCAACATAATAGATGCAAATGTCAGATTTGTCCAAGTTCTCTGAATATATGGGTCAGTTTTACCTGCAGAAGGTCTGAAACTGATACTGGCATGGCAAAAGGAATTAAAACATGCAAAAGCCAATTCTGTCTTCACTCCTAGTATTTATTTGGCCTGGTGCAGAACATATGAAACTTCATTCCCAACTTGGCAGATGTCATGATATCATTTAGAAAGCTATTAGAAAATGATATAGCATAGTTGTGTTCAAAGGAACAATAAAGAGTGTTTGAGATGCTGAAATATGCTGTTACTACAGCAACAAGGTTTTATGATGAGATGAAACATGCTCCCCTATAGGTAGATACCACTCAACAGTCTCAGTATATCAAGAGGCAAGCCAATTGCTTATGGGTCTATAGTACAAACAGATGTAATCATGTGTTACACACAACTATAACAAGTGATACTTGCCATAATTCCTAGTTATCAAAACTTCCATGATCATAACTATGGTAAGAGGATTATAATAGACTCAGACCATAAACTCCTTTAAAGCATCTTTAAAATGATATAAAGCATCAGCACACCTTCAAAAGATGTTATTGTCTTGCAGAAATATGTCTTGCAACTTCAGTATACGTCATATACCTGATAACCTTAGCAAAGCTAACCATAATGAGTACAAAGAGGATTTATGTGAGAAGAATTTGGACATTTTATAGATAGTTGTTCAACTAGCAATGTCTGCTGAAAAACTATCATAGTCAAAGGTTTTGTACTGCAGATGGTTCAGAGCTTTATCTACTGTGTGATACTGTCATGACAGGATGGTCAGAGAGTGCAAAGCCACTATATCCTCTCCTTAAACCTTACCTTCTCTGCTATTATGAGCTGTTGTGTATTCAAGATCTGTAGTTCAAAAAAGACAAGTTATTACCCATGTTCACCTGTAAGAGATCTGTCAAGGTACATCAGCCACACTTATGCATGATCAACTGCAAAGAGACAGCTTGTCATATCAATGAGCTTTTTGCTCAGATCAGGGGTATCTCGTGCTGCAGCTCCACTGCTTGTCCCAACCCCACTGAAAATAAAAACAGAAGTATTTAAAATAATTTATTTTTCTTTGTTTACTCTTTTATTTGCTAACTAATATATTCCCAACATTTTTCTTTGCTCTTTCTTTTCTGCAGGTTAGAACACACGGATTTTCAAAAATCTCTGAATGCATGTTAAGGTTATTATTTTTATTTTATGACAATCTGATACCACAGGTATATGTGTCAATAAACTTGGCTTTAATTGATGGGTGCAGGAACTGTTGGTGAGTACATGACTGATTCTGCTGTCATTTGCTCAGGTCAAGCAGTCATTATTCTAGGTTTGCAGAATTAATGTTCATTTGTGTGAAGTCAACAAGAATATATTACTGTGACTAATTTTTAAAACACATTCAGACATCTGAGGTGTGCATAGAATATTACTTCATGTGTTGGTAGGGATAGCAGTGTCTCTAAAAGTAGTAAGTTTGCTATAATTGTTTTCACTTTTCATCACAAACATCAGCATTATACACATAAGTAAATTTCTGTGGTGGTCAGAGAAGAATGTGTGTGATAGCAACTGATCACTCGAACTTTGGCACAGGAAGTAGCATTGCTGCCTCACAGTACTTGGTTTCTGATTGAATTTTTTATGGTGGTGATTCTTTCTGTCCATCGTCTGCATGTACTTCCCTGTAACTGAGTTGTTTCTATCCAGACACTCCAGTTTCTTCCTCAAACCCTCAGGTGTATAACATATGTATGTGGTCATTCGTGCTTTTACTTTCATTCCAATCTAACAACAGAGGGGCACATACAAAGAAGCTATCTTTTTATGGAGGTGTAGGGAGGCGGACACAGTTCATGGATAAGATTGACAGGATATACGTGGTTTTTTATAAATTTTAATTAATTTCAATATTTTGCTATAACCATATAAGAAACTCTCAGGAACAACACATCTAAAGTCTCGTTATCTAACTCATGTCAGAAGGCAAAACAGAAATGAACATGCATTCTATATTCATCCACTTTAATAATTCTCTTACTAAAGCATGTTACCATTCTGTCCCTATTCCAGCAAAACAGAATAAAATTCATAGTGATTATCATTATTAGGTACATGAAAGCTAAACAATGCCTGAATTCAGCATTTCTTTCTCAAAGACCACATTGATAATGCTTGATATTTTATGTGAACACATCTGCTTACAGAATAGGCCTTAATACAATACACTGTCCTTGAGAAAACTATATATTTTTCTTTCCACAGGTACAAACAGTGCATCGATATATTCATATTCAAAGTGAATTGTACAAAAACAACATATGACTCATGTTAAACTCTAAAAAACTTTACTGTTATAATCTTGCTTTACTTTTATAGATGGGAAGATGTAGAACATGTTGTGCATATGTATATAAAAATGAGTGCTTATGTGTCTGTGCCTGTGTGTGTGTGTGTGTGTGTGTGTGTGTGTGTGTGTGTGTGTGTGTGTGTGTGTGTGTGTGTGTGTGTGTGTGTTTGCATGTGTCATCCATTGAACTAGCCTGCCTATTTACAGTTTCTGTTTACTAAAAGGGATTTAGGAACCAGACACTGATGTAGAACAAATCCATCAGGCTAACAGCAGCTTTATCTGTCTCCCTAAACCAAGCAATACAGATGTAAATTTTCTTCCAAAATCAGAAGAACAAAGGAAGAAAAACTCCAACTATTCTCTGACTCATATCATCTACTTAGAGGTGATCTCTGCTTGACTTACAAAGCCATGTCTGACCCAGCTCTATTAGAAATGCTACATCTAAAGAAATTCCAATCCCGCCACACCACACGCTTCAGAGACCTCAACCTCATTATCACAATCAACAGAACATGCTGGAGGGACAGGTTCATAACCCAGAGACTGCCCATGCTCTGGAATAGACTTTCCATGCATAGGACTTCACTGGCCCTCTTCAAGAGAAACTTGATGAGTGGATGGGAAATAGAAAATTCACCCCAGGGATCACTCCAGTGGCTCTACTCAACAGAGACACTAGGAACTAAGGTTGGGTGGCACAATGCCAGGGTAATCCTATGGGCTAGGCTTGTAAAGGCTTCAGGACCATTAGCCTAGTACACACCTATGAACCTATTACACACATGTTATCTGCATTACCACCTTATATGCAGTCACAGATTCTAGCAAACAATGTGTTTCATTCATGAAGGGCAAATGCATTTATTCATTGCTTTGTGTTTTGTTATGGCAAATGAAGCCAAGGGCTATAATGACACATTCTAATACAGCTACTATCACTTCTACTACAGAGTTAAAGAATATATCTGTCCAGGATATATGTGAAACTGCATCATGGTCATCCATTTACACATTCACTAAACACTACAAACTAGATAAGTTTAGATAAGGCAGTCATTGTTAGGGCAGTGCTGCAGTGGAATTTATTTTTAGTTGCCAACCATCTAGTTTATTGTTACAGACTTCTGGGGCTTTTGCATAATCATTGCAATACAGCTGAAGGAATCCTTCCTGAAGAAAGACAGTATACTTATGTAAGCTGATAAGGTACTAACCATAAAATTCCTTTGCTGGGAGTACTTACTACAGAAACTGCATTTTTCAGGGAAAGATCACTACTCACCAGAAAAAAGCTGCAATCTGTCTTGAATTCCCAGCAGTCATTATTTCCCTTTTTAAGCCAATATAGGTATTATGATGAGTCCAGTTCCCAAGGAAGTTGATAAGATTCATTCTGCTATAAAAACCTGCAGGCATGTTTGCTTCTTCATAATAATAGTTAAACAAATAATAGGAAATATAATAACTGTAATATAAAAGCAAACCATAATTATGTACAAATGACAACAGTTAAGGTTACACCAAAACTGTAATCTACACTGCAAAATCCAAATCCTTATCCACAGCCATGAAGGGGTGTGTGGGGTGGGTACCCATATTGTTACAGTGATCTCTTTCTTAATACTACTGTTATAGTAAATACTCAACGTGTTACTGTACGTTCTGCAAATTCCATGGTGGTGGACAGTCACAGATTCCCTAGAAATAATACTGTGCTATTCTGTTGTCCTTCCTTTAGATTGGTCTCTGGTTTGTAAAACTTTATAAGTAAATGTATGCACATTTGCCCATGCCATAGTCTATAACAGGCCCCTAGGTTTAAATATTCTTAGATAGCCAGTAGCCTATCAAAACATGCCCTAAAAGTACCCTTATTTAACCTATAATATTTATTATGACAGAAGGAAATATAGTAGGCCAGCCATTAAAGCATGCTCAATTAGAGATGTGTAGTCTTCGCCTTCCTTTACAGAAGGAGACAAATAGCTGATCACTTACTCTGAATTGCTCTATCATTTCAAAACAGCATTCAACCTACCTTTACACATTTAGTTTATATGGTATGCATTCCAATGAATTTTCATACTGTTGTCAAAAACATAGAAGTCAAACTGGTTCATGAAAACAGCCAGAACTACAGTATACACAATATTTGGCTTGAATCAGACACGTTTTAATATTGAATTATCAGGTTCTGTCTCAGCAAGAAGTATTATTGCAGGAAGATCACACAAATAATGTACAAAATGTTTTCCCACAAAATTGGACTGATAGACTTGCCCCCTGCAGGACCCATGATACTGTTCATTCCTGGGTCTGCACTCTTATGGAGCTTCAATATTCAAAGTTTTCTGGCATTAATCCTTATTTGTCCAGTGGTAGTGACAAACACACATAATATTTGTGTGTGGGAGGGTTTTGATTCAATCCCCAAACAGAGTGTCAGAATTTTCCTTTCCTGTTGAGAGATTAAAAGTTGAAGAAAAAAAAGTTATCCAGTTGCCTATAGCATAACAGGGGCTTTACTTAATGAGATCTAAGAACCAACTTTTGATGGCATTTGGCACAGAGGATTAAGACTGTGATATAAGGTTTGAATCTCTCAGCTCTTTTTTTACTACTATGTGACCTTGAGCAAGTCATTTAACCAGACATTGGTACTGGGCCCTCCATGAAAGGGATTGTGGGTCCAGTGGGCCTATCTGATTAACAAATAAGTATTATCATTGGTTAATGCATTGAATTAATGCTAAGGTTTGAAGTGTGAAGGGTGCAGGGTTTAAATCTCTTTGTCCCCTGCCATCCTCTTTTAATTTCTCCAAATTGTTTGGATTTCTAGTACTGTGACAGGAATGGACCCCAGTTCTAAGTCAAAGTATGATTAAAGTTCATGAAATGAATATTGTTTCAATATCTGATGTGGGCCAAAAGTGCTCTTCACAGCACCAGCAATGTGCCCAGTAATTATTCCTTCTGCAATTTGTACAGAGTTACATGTATTGGTAGCGTATCTAAATACGATTGTAAATTCTTTTTTTAGAAGACCCGTTGCTCCGAATACTATTAGAACTAACTGGATATCTTTCTTCCACATTGCTTTTCTTTTTGCATATCCTGATATTTTATGACTTTGTGTCTCTCTGTATGCAAGACACTGTAGTCAATGGGTGTGGCAATTTAAATGATAAATGCTACTTTTGTCTTCTTTTCTTGGACCACTATATCCATTTTTCAAGCATCTATCTTTTGAACTGTTGGTAATGGATGATCACATGTGAAATACACTTCATCTTTTTCTATGATTCTTTGTGGCTCATGTTTCCAGTGTTTCTCAGCCACTTCAACACCATAATGTTTGCACAGTTCCCCAGTGCAACAGTCTTTCTACATTATTATGCCTTTCAGTTTACAGGCCTTCTACCATTAGTATGTTGCAACTAGCAACAAGGTGCACAACTGTCTCCAATTCTCTTTTACAAAGCCTACATTTGTCTGTTTCTCCTACATGTTCAATGGACTTTGCAAACCAATGTGTTCATAGCCCACTATCTTGGGCCGCCAATATTAACCTTCATCTCTTGATTTGAATTTGCCTCTTCTTAACCATTCCTGTGTCCATTCCTTATCAACATCAGGTTCTTCCAGAAGTTTTCTATACTTGCAACTATATTTATGCATTTTACACACTTCTTGCCTTGTCATCTGATTCTTCACCTTAGATTCTTTCTTTTGTTTTTTGCCACATTCAGTTGCTGCCTGATTTTTATCTACTTTTGGTTTGATTTCCATTCTTGCTTGATGCCAATATGCTTCTGATAGCCTAAGCAGGGAAGTCATCTTAGATTTATTCTCCTCATGTTTCAAAACTTTCACCACATTTGGATCTCATGAGGTCAGTAGATATGTGTGGAGTCCCACAATTGCAGATCTATACATGTAATCAATTTCAAGGAGGCCCATCCCTCCTTCAGAATGTGAAATATATAATCTTGGTATGCACTGATTTTTATAAATCATTTAGTGAGCATGAAGTGTCTAGCCACAGTGGTGCAGCGGTAGTATTGTTGCCTCACAGCAAGAGGTTCTCCCGTTCGATTCTCGGCTGGAGTGCTGGGAGTGCCTTCTGTGTGGAGTCTGCATGTCCTCCCCGTGGTTGGGTGGGCATTCAAAAGACATGCGTAAATGGGTGTGCCTTTGCTGAAGGTTGAACATCGAGCTGGCACCTTGGCATTCGTGAAAATCTACTGCCAATCATTAGTGGACCGGAGTTCCGCTGTGGCAACCCCTAACCGGGAAAAGCCAAAAGACAACAACATTTGGTGAGCATGAAGCATCCTTCTTGTTTTCCTATCTAATCTATCCATCACCTTTTGGGTCAGTCACTCCAGAACTATAAGTTAGGACAGGAAGAGTAAATTGGTTTATAGCTTGAATTTTGTTCCTAAATGTCAGCGCTGTTTTCAGGATTAATTTAAGTCTTCTAAAGTACTCCTTACTAAGATTTTTTCACGTTTGTTCATTTTTTTGTTGATCCTTCATCAATTCCAAAATATTTATACACTCTCTCTTGCTCAAGTTCTTTTATATCACATACTTGTCCCAAACTGATGTTTTCTTGGTGCTGCAGTCTTCCTGCTTTAAAGGTTGCTTTTGCACATTTAGCAAGACCAAATGACATTCTTATATCATCTGAAAAAGATTTAATAACCTGCAGTTCTGCTTTCAGTTTCTCATCTGATGAGTTGCACAGTTTTGAATCATTGACAAAGAGAAGATGAGAAGTGTTTACACATTGTTTTCTAGGAGCCAAGTTATAACCATAGCCTAAGCTGTTAAGTAAACAGCTTAATGGGTTAGGGGCAAGGCAGAATAGCAATGGTGACATAGAGTCACCCTGGAATATCCCTCTTTGAATTTTTATCCCTGGGATAATAATTTGTCCTTTACCATGCCTTAATTGCAAGTGGTCTGCCACTGTTTCATGCTCACTGTAATGTAGTCGATTGGTGTAGGGTGTATCTTATATAGGTTCATAGGTTCATAGGTTCATACTAGGCTATCTGCCCGAGGGCATTTACAAGCCTAGCCCATAGTTTTGTGGCTTACGCCACCCCTTTAGTATGGGGAACTATACCCATTATTTTGCTGTGCTATATACTTTTAAGCACTCTTTTATCCATTAATCTGGGATACTATCAAATGCTTTTTTGTAGTCAATCAATGCCATACTTAGATTCCTTCCTTTTTTACAGTTCTCCACTATGACTTTATTTAACAACAAATGATCCTTTGTTCCATATGACTTTCTTTTATTCCCCTTTTGTTCCACTGCCATAATGAGTCTTCTTCTAAATGACTATAAACTCTGTCAGCATCAGTTCCCATGTATAGTTTATATGTCATCAAAAGGCAAGTTATTGGTCTATAATTTTTAGGGTAGCTTGCAGTTTCACTCTTAAGTAGGAGCATTGTTTTTCCTGTTGTTAGCCATGTTGGTGTCTGTTCGGGATGCGCATATAAATCTTTGTGCAAGGATGTTAATACTTTTAACCCAAAGTTAGGTACTGCATCTGGGCCTAGGGTTTTCCAATTAGAGGCTTTTCTTAACTTTTTTCAATCTCTCTGGCTGTTACTTCATCCCATTTCATATCCTGTACCTTTAAACATCTTATTTCTTTTACTTCTTCTATCCTTTTTGCATCTTTGTTATGTCCCACAGGATTTTCATAGATACTTCTCCAAAACCTTGACGATTGGAAGGGAGATAGGAAATTCACCCCGGGGATCACATCAGTTGCCCTGCTAGACAGGGGTCCATGGAAGTAAATATTGTGGGAAGAAATAGCCAGGGAATTGTTATGGCTAGGCTTGTATAGGCCCTATGGCCGATAGCCTAGTCCCAACCTATGAAACTATGAACCTAAATGTATCTATTTTTTCTTTTTTTTCCCTTCCTTCCTTTCCCTCACCACCCTGTGTTCTTGTGGTAGAACTTTATCATTTATTAATTTAGTTGCACAGTAATATATCCTGTTTTCATCTGTTATATCGCATGGATCTCTATGGACAGTCCTAATTACTGTGTTCATTTGTTTTGTCAGACTTCTGACTTTTTAGGTTTTATTGACCTTCTGCAGACTATTTCTTTCATTGATCTTAATATATCTATATATGTCTATTAAAACAAGCAACTTTTCTCTTAGCTCATTTTCTTCCAAACTGAGGGCACATTTTTTATTTTCCATTTCCTGCAGGCATTCTATAGTAAGTTCTATAGCATCTTCCTGCGGCACATTCTCTTCAATTTCATCCTGTGCCATCCGTTGCTCTGTCATATGGAAACTCACTGGCCTGTCACTCCTCAACATTGACTGCATCAGAGTTTCCACAGTTTCTTGTTCCTTCCCTTGCTGTCTAGCTTCAAGTGAATGTTTATAATGGTTTCCTGTGGAAGACTCCAAAAATATCTTCATATGGCACCTGACCAATTGCTTCCTGTTCCACTGGTTTCCCCTTAATTTGGATATCCATTGCTCTATCCTGTTGTGGTGCTTTCTGAATTAGATTTTCTACACTAAATCCTTCACTTTGCAGGTGCTCCATAACCTCAATTTCTATTTCTTTAACTTCTCCATTACTACTCTCCTTTTCTACTTTTCCTCTTTGTCTTCTTATTTTTTGTATAGTAAGGTTTTCCATATCCATATTTCTTTGCCTGTATTTCTTTTCAAATATCTTTGGTTCTGCTTGTTTTGTATTGGTAAGTTTTGCTTTCTCCTTTGCATAAATATTGCACCATATTAAATCTCTTTTTCTTTCCCATGTCCATATTTCTTCTTCAGATGTCTCCTGATCTTCCTGCTTCTCCTTACTTTGGGGACTAACTCCATCATGCTGTGATGTAACCTTGTTAGACCTTGTACACCAAATCCTTCACTATGCAGGCATTCCATAACTTCAACTTCTTTTGTTTGAAATTCTACTTTACTAATCTTTTCTACACTCCATCTTTGTGATATTATTTTTTATTGTGAAATTTAACATATCCAGATAAATTTGCCTGTATTTATCTTCGAATATATTTGGGTCTGCCTTCTTTATATTGATTAATTTGGCTTTCTCGGCTGCATAAATATTGCACCATATCAAATCTCTCTTTCTTTCCCATGTCCATATTTCTTTTTTATACTTTCAAATATCTCTGGGTTGTTCAACAAAAACCACAAGACTGCCAGCGATGCTCCTGAGTAACCAAGTTCTGTATACAAATAAATCCAATAATCCAAATAACAGAAAATGCAAAAAACCGTTTGGTTCAACCCAAGTTATTAAGAGAAACCCTAGGGGAGGAAATATGAAAAACTACTTAGCGTATAGGGAGCTCTATTGGCAGGTACTAACAGATGCCAATACTGCTCCAGGAATAAATGACTTTTTATCAATAAAGTCTTTGTTGATGCTGAATAGCTAATTAGTTTTCAGCTACACAAGGGTACATTACATACAATAATATGAGTAAGTACATATAAGGGCAGTTAGTTATGTTATATTAATTTGATATACAACTGAATTAGGGGAACACACAACAGGTTTTTATAATATTCTAGCAAGTTTATCATATCTGTATATAGTGGAGTTTAATATATTATTATACAGTCAAATGTTGATTTTTTTAAAGCTATATTTATTAATTAATGTCATTTTGGCGCCATTTTTTATATAAATAGATTACAGGCGCATTTAATCATTGTTCTGATGAAACTCGCTGTGACGAGTGAAAGCGCTCAACCAACTAAAGCTTTGTGGATATCTATTAAAATATCTGGATTTTATCTTGGTTCCGGTGGATTTATTTTGCTTGCTTGGCTGTGAAGGTACTATCCGTTTGGTTATTTTGTTTGTTAATAATCCAAATAAAACAACATCTCTGGTTCGTTGTTTATATTTCTGCACTTCCTCAGATGCTTCTTTTTAAAAACAGATCAAAGTTTCTTGATCTATATACTGTTTTTCACAAATCTGTTGTATTAATGAACACGCATTTTCATTTGAAGCTTCTGACAGTTTTTCCTATGGAAGTAGTTTTCTTTCCTCTAATTTCTCTCTCTTAATTGTTTTCTATATCTTGTGTCTGGAAATTCTGGGCTTTTTGCATAATAGTAACAATACATAATTTCTTTCTTATCCTCAATAGTCCACTTTATCGGCTTTATGGATCTTTTTTTCTTCTTTGGTCTACCACTTTTTGTGATTTTTGTGAACTACTACTTCCTTGTACAACAAGAGGGCCATCCTCCTCCTGGGCCTGGCCCCATTGTAGGAATGTTTCCATATTTTGAGGATTCTACACTGTCATCTTTTCCAGTCCTGGCGCCAGTGTGTCTACCAGGATTGTCCATGAAAGAGATTGTGTGTCCAGTGGGCCTTTCTGGGTAACAAATAAGTATTATCACCAGTTAATGCATTGGATTAATGCTAAGGTTTGACGTGTGAAGGGTGCAGGGTTTAAATCCTTTTGTCCCCTGCCACCCTCCCTTGTGAGGGTTGACATAATGCTTAAGATGTTTTTCCTTGCAAACACAACATACAAGACTTGATTCTTACCTCTCTTCACTGTCTTGTAATTGGCTAGGCACATAATAATCTGCAGACTGATTGCCTAGCATTTACCTATAAACCAGTGTTGCGGGTTATTGAAGTGATTTTCCTAGGATATAGTTTCTTGCTGACATGGCCTCAAAAATTCAATTGCAAATCATCAGGTATCTTTGTTAGTACTACTATTGCTAAAAAAGATGCAATACTTTTGGTATACCAAAACCTGATACTCGAAAATCATACCAGAAATCTGTGAAAACTCTAGCAGATTATCAGAAACTGTAGGCATGTTCTTTAACACTTGAATAAGACAAGATGTCTTATTACACAGATGTTACATATCATTTAATTCCTTTGGAACTAGATACAGATGTAATTCAGTAGATTACGCTGCAGTATTTTAATGTCTGATCACTAGAGTTTCGGATTTCAAGCCAGTCTTGTGCATGCTTATTCAGGTAAGGTGCTATCAAGATCTCATTATGGCCTATCTACAGTATTGACTTTAAAATGTAGGGTGTTACTCATATTCATGGACGTCACATATATATAAGTGGAACTGGTGAACCATGATGCTGCATGGAATGCAAATACAGCATGTCCGAGCACAGCAGCACCACTTTTTTGCATGTGTACAACCTAACAGGCATCCCACAGGCTAACTGTGCAGAGTTGCACTACAAGTCAGAGTAAAGTGTGCAGGAAAAGTCCTGCACAGGTGTGTAATAGGTATACATATGTAAACGTCTTCTGTAACTTCATAAGTTTGCTAAGTGAGATGGCAAGCTTAGCCTTACACTATTATTGTGATATTTTACTGAGAAAGTCTCAACACATACCTTAGCATAAGAGGCACATAAAATAACTGTATCAACAGTCTTAATCCTCAGGTGTTGAGGCAAAAGGTAAATTTATTTCAATTATGTAGGTGGAAAAGGGGTGAATAGAAACACTGGAAAAATGGGGGATGAGAAGTCAAGCGGAACACAGTAAGATGACCCAGAGAAGGTGGGAGCAGAGGATTTATTGTTTTTGGGGCCAGTTCTAATGAGAGTCACTTAGATATGGTAAATGTGTTGTAAGAAACATGTGATGACTTTTTCCAATATACAGGAATGGTGAAGCCAAGGACAATGCCAGGTTGACCCTGCTGTGGAGCATGGCTGCTTACACAACATCCCTATCTGTATACCTGTGAGGACTTACCAGAAACACACGTCTGACACAATTGAGTGGGGCAGAGGGTGAGTCCCCATGATTGGAGATCATGTTGGATATAAGCAGCACAGATGAGTCAGTCAAAAGTGGCATCCAAGGTTGTAATCCAACCTGCTGGACATTGCCAGACTTCAATAACATGTGGGTGGACTTCACAGTTCAGGTCCTGCTCATGCATTGCCTGCCAGTCACTATCAAGGGCTTTAGTGACACCATATAGCTGATACTGCTGCAGCAGCTCAGTGTCAAGCTCTCGTGGTAACACCCATTCCCACTTTCACAAACACTCATCAACCATGTCACTAGGAGACATTGTATGTGAAACAGTCAAAATGTGACCTGCACAGCCAATGGTATACATTGTCCAGATGGTGAAAACTCCCCCTAGACAGTGATAACACCAACTAATTGAGGTATTTGTAGTGCTAGAAAAAAAAATGAATGACCTTCAGTAAGATAAAGTTACAAAAATCTGCACTTCTGTTTTGGAAAGACAAGGAATACATAAAAATAAAAAAATAAAAAATATATAACCAAATAATACTTATCAACAGCATTAAAATATATAGAGAATTAGATTGAAAAATTAAATCAGGCTGATGCCTATATTCCTTCACATGCAGGGGTATAACCCAAGTGAATAGACAAAGTACCCTCATCATTCCCTATAATAATCTGAAATCCTTGTGCTCATCACACAAACTTCTTGTAAACACCTCTAAATCAAATAGCAGGGCTGGGGATTCTCTTTTCAGTAATGTTGTTGTTGTGTCTTTCAGCTTTTCCCGGTTAGGGATTGCCACAGTGGAACTCCGGTCAGCTAATGATTGGCAGTAGATTTTTTACATGCCGAGTTGCCAGCTCTGATGCACAACCTTCAATGAAGGTACGCCCATTCACAAATGTCTCCACAAAGAAGACGCTCTAGCTGAGAATCGAACAGGACAGCATCGTACTGTGAGGCGACAACGCTACCGCAGCTCCACCACCGCAGTTATTACAATCCTGGTACCTTCTCCCCATTGAACTTTCCTCAGTTTCCTCTAAGTCACTTTTCAAAAACAGACTGAAACGTTTCCTGAGAACACACTGGCTATGCCCCATGCACTAAACCTGACTAATCATTTTTCTACTCATAACAGGCACTGCCTATCCATTACTTCCCTATAACTAGTTCTACTTTCCTTACTTACCACATTACCTTTTTCCTATTCCTAACCCTTCTTTTCATCCCCTGAGCTTTTACTCATAGTGTGACAACTCTTTATTAATATAATTATACAATATGCCTCATTTTTTTGTTACATTGTGCTGCGGTAGCGTTGTCGCCTCACAGCAAGACGTTGTCCCGTTCGATTCTCAGCTAGAGCGTCTTCTGTGTGGAGGCATGCATGAATGGGCGTGCCATCGTTGAAGGTTGTGCATCAGGGCTGGTAACTTGGCACATAAAAATCCACTACCAAACATTAGCGGACCGGAGTTCCGCTGTGGTGGCCCCTAACTGGGATAAGCCGAAAGACAGAACAACAACCTGCCTACTGCACTGCAAAGTATTCTGCCCTCTCTGTAATTTCCATTGTACCTGCTTTTGGCACTGTGAAGTATTTCTGCGCTCTTTGTTAATTTCTGTGTTAACTTGAAATGTTCTTTGTAAATATAAATGTATTTATTTCTTCTTATCCCAGACCTTATCTCCCCAGACTATAGTACATATTATACCTGCATTTTTGTATTGTACCTGCATTTTGCAATGTGAGGTATTTAGACCTCTATGATAATTTCTGTATTAACCTGTAATTGGTAAAATGTTTTTGTTATTTTTTTTTTTGCAAGGAGCTTATCTCCCCGGGCCTCTACTGAAAATGGACATGTATCCAGTTAGACTAGCCCGGTCAACAAATGTAAAATAAATAATAAATAAATAAAGTAGAACATCTTTATTTTTTTAAATAAGGCTGTGTTTGCATGAATTATTACTGTGTAATCAAGCATGCCCTGTTTTACAATCCCGTCTATGGTTCCACCCTTCACCCCTCTTCCTCTGGTGTGCCAAGCACTTGTGCCTCTGTCTAAGGATCACTCTGTAAATGATGATGATTGTGACCATAACAGTTATACATTCGTGGATGGTATGTTGAGGAATGTCTGACACACAGTGTGAGTCAAACATGCACTACACAGCATTGCCTGTATAGTCAGCCCTGCATGCTCCAAGTTTTACCTGCGTGTCCTTACACTGTCACATAGTGTTTCTCAAGGCCAACAGTTGTGGAGTACACACTGCCGCTTCACCTATGCTGCTGTGTATCATGCACAATTCTGTCTGAGGGAGAGCCGTGCTGCTGCAATCATCTGGGCATCTTTACTATCCTCACTGTTCCAACTTTCAGGTGGTACATGAAAAGGAGCTACACAATTGGTTGGTAGTACAGCTGGTGGCAGTTGTGGCATCGGGGCACTATGCAGATGCAGTGCACAATCATATTGTGCATAATGCAACAAACAGTAAACATTCGGCATGTGGTAGCACTGCAGTAACATATCTCTGATCCTGTAATGCATCTGTATTACTATCCTGTTATGATCCCCACTACACTGATCTCCTGCACCAGTCCCTGACACACCAAGTCACAGAAGGTCATGTCTACTTCACCCTTCTCAAATTCTCAAAGATAATAGTGCCTGCAGTAGCACCTTCATTTTCTGTCTAGTGAATGTTTCCAGCCATTGCTGTTCTTTTGGTCTTATGCCAAATCATGTATATCTCTGGGTTATACATGTAGATCAGTGTGTGTGTATATATATATATATATATATATATATATATATATATATATATATATATATATATATATGTGTGTGTGTGTGTGTGTGTGTGTGTATGTGCGTCCATGCCAACTGACAATTGACTTAGTACTGCCCACAACTCCTTTATAGTGGCTTAAGTCCTATGTGCAACATGCCTGCTGTCCATCAGACCTGTGCAGACAGCACAGTCTGTGCTTATTGTACTAGAAGCTCCATATCCCTTGGCACATCTTGCTGTCTGTGCATGTATAGTACATTCTTTAGTATTCTTTAAAATCTTACACAACAGCAGAGTAAACTGTCCTGACTTTGTTCCCTGTTCCAAGTCAAACTAAGCTTACCCAGCAGGACTGCAACCAGTCCTAATCTCCTCCACATTCCTTGTCAGTTTTAGCTCCCCAGCTGGACTGCAACTTGTCTAAATCTGTTCCTTATTTCTTTTCAGCTGAACATCCACCAGGACTGCAACTTGTCCTGCTCTTTTCCCTAATAGAATTAGCTCCCACCAGCATGCCAATCCCCTGCCATGCCCTGTGTTGTGTTACTGGACACACTCCTTTAATGATTAACTGTCCTTATTCCTGGACACATCCTTGTGTACTCTAGTCCTGAGGACCATTACCAGTAGTCATGATTGCTATCAGTTTGTCTATATGGCAGTACACTCTGTTATCAATTGTACTCGGATTTCCAAGTCACTCATTGTAATGAAGTCTCTAGAAACATGGTGACCATTTTTCAATCACACTAAAATAGGCCTTGTGACACTATAACTATGTTAATGTGGTGATGTCATATTGTTGTTTCTGAATTGCAGTGGTAGCATGATGAGTTATCAACCACAGCTAGTGCTGCCATGCTTGGATGACCATGCCCAGGCTGGGAGATCACAAGCTCTGTGTGCACATACACAGCTACCGTTAAACATGGCCGTGTTGTTTTTCCAATCTATTATGCTACCATGCTGCCCAATAATGCACAACACATGTGACCATGCACATGGGTTACCGTTTAACTCCTGGTTCTGACCGGCAGAGTAGTCATGACCTCTTCTGGGCACCAAATTCAGCAGGGCTCCCTCTTGCCTATCAGAGCAGTGTGAGTGCATTTATGTAAAACTGATGTCCGGAACTTGCTTGTCAGTCCAGTCACCAATGTCCTGACATCTCCCACTCTGGCGAGAAATGTAGGCATGAGTATGGTAGCCTGGTAACGTGCCACCTGGACGTGTTCTACCAGTTCAATGCATAGATTAGTGTGAGGTGGCACCAGATTATTATTATAAGCATTCGGTACCTGGTTTGGCACTGCACTTTTAGCCTGTCACCTATAGTTGTAATTTCCATCCGTTATCAGGGAACTGCTTTGATGACTGTTAGTTATATAGTTTGCATCCCAAGGAGACTGAACTCAACATGATGGCCTGTATAAGATGTGACAGGCTCTCCAGGTTGCAGGGTAAGTGTAGTTCATTGCAGACCATACCGTATTGTTTTAATCAAGTGTCATGGACATGAACTAATCCATTGTATTTGTTCAGCTTTTTTTCTTTTTTCTTTTCTTTTTCTTCTGTTTCTATGGGTTCAGCCATGGTGCAGGCTGTGGTGAGGTGGCAGTCACTGCACTCTGTAAAAGCAACCATGCCTGCTGCTAGGTCCCCAGCAGTGCCCCTGTCCTTCATCTTTCCTGGATGACAAATATCACCCTGTAGAAAGTAGCCAACATGACTCATTGCTGGCTACTGTGGCCACCTCACAGGAGGGGAGGGGCAAAGTCTTCTCCTTAGAGAGTAATCCTAAGAGGTCCTCCTGTGTCATTTGATGGGAAATTCAGCTGATGGTGAGGACTGAGGTGTACCAGTAACCAGATGTCTTCTTCTGCAGCTAACTCAGTTACATAGCCAGCCAGTCCCAAGCAACAGGCCAACAGTGGCAACACCAACTCAGGCTGTCAACCACGAAAGTAACTAACATTCATGCAGTGCTCTTGTATGGGCTGCTGTCAGTGCCTTATTGCAGTGATGGGGGGAGTGCTTATTTGCCCCTGTGAATGCACACAGCATTTGGCATGCCACCTACATGCTGCTTTCCCTTGGTTCACATAACTAGCCATACTGCAGCAGTTTCAGAAGCATGCTTATTACCATTATCATGGCTGTGATATTTCATTATGCAGTCCTGTCCCCAGCATGATGATGCTACACTGACACTCATGCATACCTAACTGACATTGTGCTGTGTTACACTAAATTCTCCATGCCATTTACTGTTGCGTGAAGTCATTATGCTTCTTTCTGAACACCCCAAGTCTTAGTCAGATGATTAAACATATCCAAGTAAGGCTTAGTGTGGCATGCTTTTCATTACAAAGCAGAAACATGCATTTATGAAAATCATAAACATTCAGTCCTTTTTAGGGGTCGTAAGTATTAGGGGAAGCATTCTAAATAGAATGTTTCATGCAGAGGTACAGGCATGCGTATTATATCTCTGCATGATCTTGTTGTAGTAGTAGCTGGTCTAGCAGTGCATATCACTGGAGGGTTTACTCAGCACTTCATTCATTAAAGCATGAGAAAATGTGTGAGCATCTTATGCTACCCTGTAATATGATAAGAAATCTCACAGAAACACTGTAAAAGAATAAAACATGGCTATGAAATAAATGTCATACCAGCTGTTACACATCTATGTCTGCGATATGTGTGTGTGTATATATATATATATATATATATATATATATATATATATATATATATATATATATATATATGTAACTATATATATAATGTCATCTGTAATGACTGTATAAAGAAGAAAGGTGGTGGTATTACTTTAAAATTTCCTAATGACCACCAAATTTCCCTCTACAACAAACCATTACCAAAATTTTATTCAAGAGATTGCTATTACTTTGCTGAAATTAAACAATGATAAACAAATATGTATTACTGTTCTTTACATTCCCTCCTGGTGACACTACAGCTATACTGGAAGATATCCTACATTGGATAGCCATAACAATTACACAAGAACAAAAATACTACTAGGTGATAGAAACGTCAATTGGTTGGACATTAACTCCCCTGCATCTAATATTAACTTTTTTGGTTTCACACAATTAATAGCCCCACACATTATAGCAAGACTTCAAATTCAGTATTAGACTGGATTCTAGTATCCGATCCTAACAAATACTCCACATCTGGTACAATGTGTGACTGTCTCAGGAATCATATCCCATTCTATACAACCAGACATCTCACACATTCACTTAAACAGCATGTTTATAAAACGACATGCAACCTTTCCAGGTTTGACCCAAAAATGTACATTACTACCTTATTGTCTATTAACTGCAACTACCTAAAAATCCACCCCTTAGATGATGCCATAAATTAATTCAATACAACTTTCCTGAATATCCTGAACAGCCTTGCACTTCCTAGATGGAAGAAACTGAAAAAAAAATGCAATTTGGCTGTAGAATGCTAATGCAGGATAGAGAAAAAGCATGGAAAAAATGGCAGAAATATAAAACACAGCAATATCTTGAAAACTTCAGAATGCTTTGCAATCATACTCAAAAGCAAATTAGCTACACTATAGTAATGTTTATAATATTACTAAACACAACTCTAAAACAGTCCAGATGGCCATTAAAGAAATCTTGCATTCTGGCCAGAAATTCACCCCTAACCCGTCTCCCAATATCTCATCATTTGAAACCACAATATAGTTCAAGTCTTATTTTATAGATAGTATAGCATCTCTAACCAGGGATTCCCCAACATCTAATGCTAACCCTACTCAGCAGCCACATAAAAACACAACCGCTTTCACCTTCAAACCTGTGACTATATCTTACATAAAGTTACTCTTAAATAATTCAGATCATGCTCTACTTCAGCTGATGACCTTCCAAGTGAGTATCTTAAAATAGCAACTGATAGAATTGCCTACCCTGTCTCAATCCTTATTAATAAATCAGTCCAAGAATCCTACATTTCCTCTCTCTAGAAAAAGTCACACATTATCCCTCTGCAAAAACGAGGAAATTTGATATACATTACTAACTTTAGACCTATAGTAATCTCATCACCCCTCTTCAAAATACTTGGAAAATGTATTCAAAAATAATTCCTAAACTATCTCCTGCAAGAAGAACTCTATCCTCCACACCATGGCTTTCATCATTCCCATGGTACTAACACTGCACCTCTAACCTATGTTGATATTGTCAATAAAGCTAGAGGTAACGGCAAACTAGTCTCCTCCTTATTTATAGAATTGTCTAAAGCCTTCAACACAGTTTGTCACAGCAAACATCTACTTCAAATGTCTTCATTACGTCTCTCTCAGCCCACCCTTCTATGGCTCAAAAGCTGCCTATCCAGTAGGTATCAGTCAGTAAAATGGCACTCCACCCTCTCTCCATACCCCTCAGTCACCAATAGTGTACCACAAGGTTCTGTCCTTGAGGTCCCCTCCTGTTTAAAATTCTCACATACACTCTCCACACATGCACACAACAGGCCACCCTAATACAGTACACAGATTACTTCAGACTTATATGCCCATCTGAAAACATGGCAAACCTCCAAAAAATTACTCAGGATGTTTTATCAGCAACTGAAACATGGCTTTGTAACTCACAACTCATGCTCAACCCTAAAAAAAAAAACACACTACAACTTTTTCCCCAAATCCCTCAATCCCACTCTAATGGAAAATAAATGAAAGTCCTCTGTTTTGATAATATAACCAGTGAAGTCACTTTTCATAGCAAATTATCAGGAGCAATAGTGAATGATAATCTTAAATTTGATCAACATATAAAAATCCATCCTTATTAACCTTTAGGCATAAAAAAATCAAAACTTGAACAATGCTATAGCAAAGATGCTAAATTTGCAGCAAATACCCCTTTCAGAACCCACCACTGTATAGCACTAAAAAGCCTAAATTGGTTAGAACTACCCCATCAACATATGCACAACTTCCTACCACCTATAAAATTATCCAGAGCCCATCTGCTTGTCCAGCAGTAAATAACATTTGTGTCTACTATGATCCCAGTTGGTCATTATGATTCAATGATCACAAACTCCTGCCTGTCCACAAACCTATCACATTTGCTGGTCATTGTCTGTACTCGTACCATGTTTCTATGGCCTGGAACTCCTTTTTCTATCCACTAGGTCAATATCCTCTCTGCCATACTCCAAAACCATTCTGAAAGACTTTCTCTCCAAAAGCTGGCTCAGTTCTTGCTCAACACCAGATAAACTATATCCCTAAATGTGAACAAATGCCTATTCATGCCTACATCTCTTACTTTTCTGTCTTCACTCACTTCTTTACTTCTATCAGTTTCTCTCCTCTGGTGTTGTCTTAATATATCATAAATCTACTTCATAGGTTCACAGGTGTTTATTAGGCAAACGACCACAAGGGCCTTTTTACACATAGTCATGCATCCCAAATCTCTGACAAGTTCTGGTACCCTTGGTAAGTATAAGCAGGGGCTTGAGTGGTGAAATATTTACAAGCAGGGGCCTGGGAGATGAATCATTTACTCACTTCATATTGCAGTTACTGTGTCTATTACATTAACTTACCTTTACACCGTAAATAGCACAAGTAACAAAAAACTGAGGGTAATGCTTCTCAATGCCAGAAGTCTAAACCTCAAAATGCACGCACTCGAGGCACTCCTCAGTATGGAGAAAATCGATATATGTGCAGTAACAGAAACCTAGTTTAAGGCTCCAGAGAGCACCCCAGCACTACCAGGCTACAACTCATACCATACATTTCGGCCACAAAACCCAGACCGAAATACAAAAGGCGGGGGAGTATCCATATTCATCAAGGATACCCACACCTCCAGGTTAGTGGCACAGCACGATGCTCCAGAGATCATCCATGTGCAACTAACAATGGGCAAAACTGCTATTCAAATTATAGCTTGCTACAGATCACCCACCATGTTCCAGGACCCACACCCCACATTCCTGGAAACACTGGGAAACATAAAGGTCCTGCCAAACACACTGATATTGGGTGATTTCAATTACCCAAACATTAACTGGGAGAACTACTCAAGTACAAACTCCCTTGCCCAACATTTCCTAGAATTTATAAACTTAAACACCCTGGATCAACTGGTCAACACCCCCAACAGAGGTGACAACATATTGGGCCTGGTCATCACCAACATGGGTGACTGGTGTTCCACACTGGAGGTCAACCCCTCGCTGGTTAGATCTGACCATAAACTAATCACTCTGGATATCCACATTTCGCCACCATCCCTGGTCAAAGAACCCACCATAAAAAACTTTTCAAAAGTAAACTTCACGTTACTTAAGACCGAGGTTGGAAGTTTCAAAGCCCCCATGCTAAAGGATGACGCTGTCCAAGCTGCAAAATCCTTTACTAATGCACTCTACGGGAACCTACAAGAATGCATGGATTGTGCTATCCCAAACAAAACCAAGACTCACTCCTACAAGAAAAGGAAACCAGTCTGGTGTACCCCTGCCATAAAAAAGCTACACAATAGAAGGAGGAAACTAGTACAGAAAAGAGTAAAATCCCCAAGAAGAGAAGGCATCCCTGATCAGTATCAGCAAGAAACTACATTCCCTCATAAAATCATCCAAGGCTAGCTTCGAAAGAAAAATTGCCATGGACTCCAAAGATAACCACAAGGCATTCTTTAGCTATGTCAAGAATCTATGTGGCAATTCTCAGATCTGCTCGGAGTTAGTGCAGAATGGCACAAAATACACTGAACCAACCGATATTGCCAACATCCTGGCAGATAGGTTCAGTGCAAACTTCACCCCCCCCCACCCTCAAAAGGGCCCATAACCATACCAGAAGAATGTAATGCCCCTGAAATCACAGACACTCAGGTTAAAACAGCCTTCTCCAAGGCCAAAAACACAGCATCAATGGGACTGGACAGTGTCCCAGGCTGTGTCCTACATGAGCTCAAAGATGAACTAACCCCTCACCTAAACACATTGTTTAAACTCAGCTTCTCCACAGGCTACATGCCCACAGAGTGGCACACAACAACGATTATTCCACTCCACAAAGGTGGAGCCACAACAGACCCCTGGAACGATCGCCCTATAAGCCTGACTAGCTTGGTCTGCAAAGCTATGGAGTGCATCATCATGGATCTCATTAACAGAGACATTGGAAACCTCCAAACACTGGACCCTACCCAGTTCGGCTTTGTTAAGGGCAGATCATGCCTCCTAAACCTGGTGTACTTCTTTGAGACAGTTACCAAGGCAATAGACGAGGAAAGGTGGTCCACACAGCCTATCTAGACCTTGCAAAGGCCTTTGACACCATTCCCCACTCAGGTATTATAGACAAGCTCACCAGCCTGAACA
The DNA here is from genome assembly GCF_019279795.1 of Protopterus annectens. Classification (NCBI taxonomy): domain Eukaryota; kingdom Metazoa; phylum Chordata; order Ceratodontiformes; family Protopteridae; genus Protopterus; species Protopterus annectens. The sequence continues at coordinate 1,094,515,250 of NC_056729.1, read as the reverse complement.
TAAACTCCTGTCTGACAAGATGGGTTGCCAACTGGCTCATGGACAGAACCCACATGTTAAGAGTTGTGGGAGCTAGGTCTGACTCTAAACCGGTTACAAGTGGCATTCCCCAGGGCTCAGTCCTAGGACCCCCCCTGTCCGGCATATACTTCTCAGAGGTACAGGCAAGCACAGGAGGACTATGGCTGACCAAATTCGCAGACTACTGCAAACTAGGGGCTATAATTGACTCTCCGGCTGACACAGACATCCTCCAAAAGGGTCTCACTGAGACAGATACCTGGTGTTAAAACCATGGCCTCAAGCTAAATGCCAAAAACTGCATAATCATCCCCTTTGGAAAAAACAAAGTACCCACAAACTACCACATAGGTGGTAGCCCCCTAAATACGGGAGATGTAATAAGGGATCTGGGAACCCAAGTAGATAGTAACCTCTCCTTTTATAATGACATTGCCAAAGTGGTTAGAAAATCCTTCTATGTGGCCCACCTAATCACAAAAGGGTCTGCATCCAGATCGAAAGATGTCATTGGGCCCCTCTATGCATCACTAATCAGACCCATCATAGAGTACAATGCCCCATTTGAGATGTACCTTACAAGACATCTGCAACAACTGGAAAGACTACAGAAGTACCTCATCAAGAGGATCACTGGCCTCAAGCAGATGCCCTATGCAGCTCGACTGAAGAAACTCCAGCTGTACTTGGTTGCATACCGCCTACTCAGAGGTGATCTCTGCCTGACATACAAGGCCATGTCCAACCCAGAATTGATGGACATGCTCCACCTAAAGAAAACCATATCCCCTCAAGCCACATGCTCCAGGGATCTAAACCTCACCACAACAATATATAGGACATGCTGGAGGGATAGATTCCTGTCCCAGAGACTTCCCATGCTCTGGAACAAGATTCCAATCTACATTAGGCAGAGCTCCTCACTACCCCTCTTCAAGAGAAACCTTGACGAGTGGATGGGAAACAGAAAGTTTACCCCAGGGATCACATCAATGGCTGTGCTGGACAGAGGCACAGGGAACTAATCTAAGGGGGTGGTGAAAGCCACATTCCAGCTAGGCTTATAAATGCCTTCGAGCAGATAGCCTAGTACCTACCTATGAACCTTTAATTTCTCTAACTTTTAAATCATTATCATATAACTTGAATCATTATGACTAATCTGGTATAATTATTTAATCTATAGTTGCTTTTTGGATTATTTTAAACTCTGTAAAATGTATTGTTCTTAAAATGTTTTGCAATACTTAGGATTTTTTTCTCCCTGGGCAACTGTTGAAAATGGGTTCCTGCCCAGTCAGACTTTCCTGGTAATCAGATAAAAATAAATGAATAATACACTGAATGTAACCACTAGTAGCTTCAATATTCTGGAAGAGAGGTTGTTTCACCCCACTACAAACTCCTGCAAATCAATTAGCCAGCATTTGCCAACATACTCTTGAGTGACATACTATTCAACTAATCTGGCACATTAATGTCATGATTCTAGAAGACTTCCTGTCTAATACATGGCTCTGCTCCTGCTCAACAGGCTAATAGAAGCACTGCTGTAATAAGAAGTACCTTCTCCTAACTGCACTCTGCCCCATTCTCACTTACCCTTCCCTCTATCACCCCTCCCTTATGCCATCTACAGTTTACCCCCCCCATTATTTATTTATTTATATTTCTTTACTGGGTTAGAGTGCTGATCTCACTGGACCATTTGCAGGCACAGCCCATGTGAATAAGATCACATAAGAAATGAGCAAAGCATATTTACAGCTACAAAGATACACTAAAAAGCAAATAATATACATATTTACAGATGCAAGAATATGCTACAACATTTAGTTCAATAAACAGTTAACAATATGTGAAAGTCAAGATAGCTGCTACGCAGGTAAATGCTCTTGTTCTCTAAACAAATTATTTTAAAAATCAAGTAAACACTAAAACAAGAGCAAAAGTGAGGACACAATCCAGGAACGTAAAATCGCAAGTATTTATTGCAACGGATGACACAATCCAGGAACGTAAAATCGCAAGTATTTATTGCAATGGATGAGCAATGGTAATATTATGTCTTATACTGAAGGGAAAGAAAGTGGCTGGATTATTTTATTGAGGGCTGACAGGGGCTCAGGGTTGAACGAAAGAGCATCAATTAAAGCCAACTTAAGACAGCGCAGACATATTAAATAAAATAAAATAAATTATCAATTATATTTCTTACATTTATTGACGTTACATACACATGTCTATATACATTCTTATCTCTATTTTGTAAATTAATTTATTTTATTTATCATTTTTTATATTCAATAGTTTAGGAATTCTGTTTTAAATAGTTAGGTAGTTTTAAATTATTATGTATTTTTAGCGTAATTAATGTATTCTTTGTGATAGGTCAGTTTTTTTGTAATTGGTTAATCAATTCTGTATTTAAATAATGTACTCTTTGTAAAAATTACTTGGATCTGAAGAAGCTGTATTTAGTGAAAGCGCTCATCCGTTGCAATAAATACTTGCGATTTTACGTTCCTGGATTGTGGATTGTGTCCTCACTTTTGCTCTTGTTTTAGTGTTTACGTGATTTTTAAAACAGTTAACAATGTCAAAACATGGACTGAAAAATGGAATTATTCTTATTATGGATAAGATGTAGCCATAATGACTGTGATGGCTTATGCTACAGGTATAGCAGCATGCCATTATATCTATAGAGAAGTATGAAGGCATACGAAGAGGCATGGTGCAAGAAAGAATACCGTAATGAGAAGACAGGGAAAAGAGTCATGCAGAGGGAGGAGGAGTAGAAAGGAGAAGATGTATGAGAGAGATGTAAGAGAAGAGGGAATTAGCATTAAAAAGAGGCACTAAATAAAGAGGATGACAAGATGAGATAAGGAAGGTTGAAACAGGGATAAAGAGCTGTGTGAGAGAGCTGTAGGGTTCATGTAACATGACCTGACAACACATCACTCACACCTCTCTCCGCTCACCCCCTCATTCTAATTTTACAATATAATCCTTCTGCTCTCACTCATCTCATTCCCTCCTACACACTCCCCTCTCTGTTCTCTTTTCACTCTTCCTATATTGCCACCTTTATAACTCTCTTAATCTCTTTCTCAACTTCTCATTAACCTATTATTTTACCCTGTCAGACCTAACTTTATACATTACCCAGCACATCATACATCTACTGTACATATCAAAATAATCCTATACTATGTTTTTATTCGTAGGCAATGTTTAAACTGAATTATTTATTGCTTAATTACTTCACATACCAAAGCTGGATTCCTGTACTATACTGGTTATTTCTTAGCCAGCATTAATTTGTACTAATATCTACTTATACGTACTTCTCTGATATATCATTAGTGTTTGGAGTTTTTCTCCCCAGGCGTCCTCTGAAAATGGGTAAAAATCCAATGGGACGTTCCCGGTAAACAAATGTCAAATACATAAAAAATAAATTAAAATAAACAAATCTGCACCCATGAATGGTTAACCACCTCACTCAGACTACTCATAGAGCCCTCAATACACTTAGTGCCAAGCAAAGCAGGCCTGAAAAGTGGTTAAACAACTTAGGACACGAATGGTTGACACCCACTCCCATACACACAAACACACACACACTCAGACTACTAATCGAAATCTCATTGAATTGAGTAAAGAAGCCTTACAAGGCAAGCTCTTGTTCTTCTTGATTTAATTTTTTGAGCTGTACATGTACTATTTCATGTAATCCTGGTGCGCTGTAGTGTGTGCTAGATTGCCGAGTTTTTTAAATTTCCACTATTGGCTATGATTTGTTACTAGTGCCTCTCCCTTCAACTTATAATAGCAGACTCCAGTAGAAAAATGTGAGCATTATTCAGGCTTTAAACTATTTTGTAGTCACCACCTTGTCTAGACAACTGGTTTAATCCCTCTTAATCCATTTTTAACTGAAAAAAAAAATGTTTTCGGTTCTTACTATTTTCTTGCACTTCCCAATACATTATTACAGTCTACACTATATCAAATGCCACACTAACTCTCATCATAATAATCTCAAGTTACAATTTACTTTAAAATGCTTCATTAAACTTACTTCCTGCATACCTCTCTCATACCTCCAAAAGTATTGCCTTTGGAATAGTCAGACTGCTTCAACAGCTAAAAATTCTTTAGCCCTTATTACTACCTCTTTTCCTCGTCAGCTGTTACCAGTATGTTGGCTCCCCTATTTAACTTTCAACTTATCGTATCAACTGGAACCCAACACCCATAGTCTAAGCTAAACCTTCACCACCTAACCAAACCCTACTATACACCTCTATCCCATGTTACTGCTCTCCCTGCCTCTTACCCATTACCCCTTCTTTCCAGTCTGCAACCGCTCCTCCCCATACATCTTTAAGATCCTATGCTGCAGCCTTTCATATATCTCCTTCACCTTTAAAAAATTATTTTCCTCTTCTACCTCCCTCTTCCACAAACTTCTCATTTATAACTCTGCTTTCTTGCTTTTATGAGTCCCCAAAAGCTTCGGTATCTGACCTCCCATTCACCTCCCTAAACAACTATTCAAATTTACCCCTATCTTTCTCATGTTATCCATTCAAACTAACATTGAAACCAATCTAGGGTGATATTAGCTCAGAAGTAATAAGACCAGCTTTCAACATCTACTTCCATGATACAAGTACTTCTATGGCACAAGGCTAAGCAGCATTCATGCAGGAGGGTCCTTGACTGTTTTCAAATCACACCCAAGGTTACTGCCCAAAGCAGTGCTCCCTGCTACACACAGGCCAAATGGATCCTACTATAATTCTCTACCTTAAAAAAAAACAAACCACTTATGGTAGCCGTAGCCTATTCTACTTGCAAAATTCATTCCTATATTTAAGCCATCATCACAGTTTTAATTGCCAAGCAAAACAAGCTATTAATATTAGGAGATTTCAGTCTTAAACAAATTTGGTACTTTCTCGAATAACACTGACCAATTCCTAGTAAACTTGAGGCTTATACAACAGGTTGAGAAACCCACCCATCCAAACCTGGTTCCCAAGAAACACTCCTTTCTTGATTTCCTAATAACCAAAAACCCATCAATAATCTCTAACATAGCAATTCTTCCAACCTCATTCAGTGACCATTCACCATTCACCTTCCAAGTCACTTAGATCCTCCAAACAAAAATATTCACCTATCAGCTTTCAACTGTTCCATTATTCTATGTCTACAAAATCCTAGTACAGATGCTATTTCACTAATTCACACATTCTAGAAACTACAAGACAGTGCTGCCCCTTATAACTAACTCATTCCTTCCAACATAACAAAAGTTCTGTCTTATCAAAAAACTCAAAAGTGTTTCTCAAACTATGGGATGAAGCTTGGTACACTTGAAAACAAAGCCCTCCTCCAGATAACCATACATACTTCCATATGCACCCTGGCTTGACAAGTCATATGCAGACATAAAAATCATAAACCAAAAGAACCATACAACTATTCTTCCCAGAAAAAAAAAAACAAAGCAATTCTGGAAAAAGGTTAACCACGTGACTAGTCACACAATCCCAAACAATAATCTCATTCCTAACACCATACCATACTCTAAATGCATACTCTCATCCTCCAACTTCCTTAAAGAATTCAGCTGCCTACCAGCACATTTTCAGACGTTCTCCATACCTCCTTATTTCCTCCATGTTCCCCACCATTCATTCATACATGGGTAAAGGCAACCTTACTGGAGCCTTCTTCATTAACCTCACTAACACATTTGAAATTATTAACCATGCCTTCCTTTTTACTTCTCTATAAGATATTAGGATCAGTACCAAGGCTGTGCCCTCATTCCATGACTTCCTGTCCAACAGATTCTTCAGGGTAAAAATGGGCTTTTCAATATCTGAAACATCATGTCTAATTAAGGGGATAACTCAAGCTCCCATACTTGCCTTTTTTATTAAAAAAATAGCTTATAACTTAATTTATCTTAGATTCTTTATGCAGATGATATGGCTACACTCCATTCTAGGACCTCTCAACCATTCAACACAACAATTCAATCCCAACTTGAAACAGACTTCAACTTGAGCATCTTTTGTCTACCCTAATAAAACTGAAAGTCTGTACCTTGGGACTTGCCAAAAGCTGGCTAAAGCTGCCAAATTCCTCAACACTGAAACACTTAACAGCATCCCAGCAAAAACTACAACCTCGTTTAAATATCTTGGATTATGGCTGAATCCAACCATAGATTTGCAAATCCATAGAGAAAAAGCTTCTGTTCAAGGCCAAGAAAATATCTCATTATCTGAATACTCTAGATATAGCTGCAACAGGCAAAGGAGTACTGCTATCACATCTTGAATAAAGTCTCTCCATCATATCCACTCCTTTAAAGAAAAACACCTCCACTCTACAATTTATTGAAAACAAAATTTGTCAGCTCATCTCAAACTATCCACTACAGGAGTATCAATGCATCTCCATAGTCAAAACTAAATGGCTGCCAGTTGAACACAGAGCTAACCTACCCTTTTCAAACTATTACAATCTGATTTCTTCCTATTTCTTGCAGCCAACCTCCACTCAAACAACTCCTTACAACCTCAGGAACCTCTACCAAGCAAGATGTCTCCAAACCCACAAACTATATTACACTGTACAGACCATTCATTCTTTAATCATGCCCCAAAATTCTGTGAGTCCCTGCCAACAGCCTAATTTAGCACCTACTAAACTTTCAGAGCACTGCTAAAAAAATACCTCCATAACAAAGCTGAATGTAAATTATTATCTTTCAGCCTCATCACCTAACTACCCTCTGCCTCCACTTTTACCTCTGTACCTCAACTTTAATTTGTTTATGAAGTCTTAATTTTATCCTGTGGCAAGTTGCTCTTAAGTTTTATTTCTAATTAGGTTTAAAACTCTTTCACCGTTAGTTTGTAAATATGTCTGTATGTGTATCTGCAGCTGTGAGCTGTAAAATGTTATTTTTATTGTGCTTTGTGAAAATATTTACCCGGGCACTATTTGCAAATGACCAAGTATGATCAATGTACTATTTAGGTAAACAAATGTATCATAAAAAATGCAATATTAAAAAGCATAGTAACTGAATAACAACACAGCTCATAATCATTTAAAAATACATCTGCTCATACCTTTTAGCTGTTCCTAATTTTGCTCAGCATTTTGTTTTGTTACATATACGCATGTGGTGCATATCAAACTGGTGACAATTAGTGTTAGTGTACGATGATGTACATATACATTATTACAAATAAGAACTGTTTTTCTTTCATGGCCAATAAATGATCTGAGACATACCTCCATGGAGTATATGAAAAGAGATGTGATGGAGCTCTCAGTCTGAACCTTGCGTGAGCAGCATTCTGCCATCTCCAAGGATGATGCCACAATATGACCAAAAAATTGATTTTAAAAATTGGATTTGTTTATGGTGTCATTTGAAGAGGGTACACTATTTGTTAGTCTGGGAGGATATGATTTTCAGACCATAATGCTACATCAAGGATGATCTGCATCTCCCCCCTCTAGGCATTTGAATATTGACTAAAACCTTGTCCATCCTCACTGTATCTCTTTTAGGCATTTCCAACCTGATAAGCCATCAGACATAGCTAAGCCAGCCCAGAACATTCTAAAGGTGATGCTGCTCAATGCCAGGAGTCTAAACAAAAAACTCCACTCCCTACAAGCTCTCCTTACACTGGACAATGCAGACACATGTGTAGTTGCTGAGCCATGGTTTAAAACTTTGAAGAGCATCCCAGCATTGCAGGGCTATAACGCCTTCCATACACTTAGGCCAGCTAATGCACAAAAAGGGACAAATGTTGGAGGTTTCTCAATTTACATCAAAAATAATCTCACCTCAAAGATGGTCAAGCAGTACGGCACACCTTAGCTCATCCAGGTACAACTCACCATAAGCAAAATCTCATACCATATCCTTGTGAGTTATAGGTCCCCCTCTGTCACCCAGAAATACATAACATTTACATAAATGAACTTGAGTCACTCACCGTTCAACCAAACACCATAATCGTGTGTGACTTCAGCTACCCCACTGTACACCGGGAATCATACAAAACCTCAAACATTCATGCTCAAAGATTCATGGACTTTATCAACATGAATGCTTGGACCAACTATTCTGTACATCCATTAGGAGTGCAAGTATCCTTGACCTACTCCTCACTGATATCAGAGAACGGTGTACCCCATCAAGTGTAATGTTTTCACTGGTGAGGTCAGATCATAAAGCTATATTCTTTAAAATTAAAATAAAACCTGGGATGCCAGGTAACCCTGGTACTTTTAGGAATTAATCCAAGGTTAACTTCATAACAGTGATAACCTGGCAAAATTTCAAGCCCCCCACCCCAAACCCATGAAGCACTGCTAACTATGCAAAGTAATTCACAAAAAAAAAACTGTATCATCATATATATAGCTGCACAGAGGCAGAAGTACCTACCCAAGCACAAGACTAACTCTAAAAACAAGCCACCGTGATGGAATTCCAATATATTTAGGTTGTATAACAAAAGGAAGAAAGTCATCGATAAAAACAGAAATTGCAATACCCAGCAAAGCAACAGCTCCCTCAAACTGCATAAACAGCTCAGGGGATTAATTAAGTCTACCAAAGCCAAATTTGAGGCAAAAGTAGAGTCCCAGACTAAGGCCAGCCACAAGGCATTCTTCAGTTATGTCTGAAACCTCAAAGGCAATTTTCAAGAATGACCCAAACTAATTGTAAATGGAGAGTCAGACAGAGAATATAGCAACTCTACTAACTGATAAATCTCCAATTTTACTTCACTTTTTGCTGGAACACCTACAAAGAAATACTTGCAAAGACAACTACCCAAACTATTATTGGGAACAAGTCCTTTCCAATGCCAAAAACACTACATCAATGGGAACTGATAACATCACAGGATGCCTCCTCGATGCCATGAAACATGACATACTGGGCCCAATATACACATTATTCAATTGTAGCTTCCAAACAGGAATGGAGTTCTGCAACTGTTGTCCCTCTGCAGAGGACCACACCATCCACAGACCCTAGACACTACCAATCCATAAGCCTGATTATTCCTATTAGTAAGGTCATGGAAAGAAAAATCATGGACAACTTAACAATGACATAGGCAACCTTCAGACAATGGAACCAACACAGTTTGGTTTTGTCAAGGGCAGGTCATGCTTACTCAGCCTACTAGATATCTTCAAGAGGGTCATCAAAGTAATGGACAAGGGCAAAAGTGTGCAAACTGCCTACCTCAGCCTGGCCAAAGCATTCAACACAATACTTCACTTTAACATTGTAGGTGAACTCTCAAAACTCAGTATAAATCCCTACATCACCCCCTGGATAGCCAGCTGCTGACAGACAGGGCACAAGAAGTTAGGATAGGGGAGTCTACCTCCACAAAAAGGCAAATCACTAGTGGACTCCCCATGGCTTGATGCTGGAGCTGCTGCTTTTTGGCATCTATGTTTCTGAAGACAAGATCTACATCAAAGGCCAATGGCTGACCAAGTTCAAAAATGATTGCAAACTGGGCACATTTGTAAACTTTCCCAGAGACATAAGCATCCTCCAAGAAAGCCTAATACAGACTAATAATTGTTGCATGAGTCACTGTCGAAAACTCCTTTCCCAAAAATGCAGGGCCATAAGTGCTGGATCAGGATACTAACATGCATTTTTGGGAATGGAGTTTTAGACAGCATAAGTGTATACAACCTATCAAGCCTTGTCTTCTAATCTGGGTGATGTTATGAGGTAGTGCCATGTGTGCCAGGGAGAGTAGGGCAGTACATACATACATATGCTAGCATGGCTAGCAGGAGTTTTGTGGAGAATTTTGTTTTGTTTGGCTGTCATGCTTATTTGTGCAGATGTTTCAGTTAGAAGCATGTTTGTGGGGTTGACTGTGTTGGAGGTGCATAAGCCCTAGGTCCTGTTAGACAGAGAGAGTACTGTGGCTGGTTGGGTGTGTGTGTTTGTCGGGGAGCCCTGGAAGGGTGGACACGTTGGGGTTGTGTTGTGGCTTTTGGATGCTGTCGCAGATCTTGGTGAAGCACTGTGTGTGTATTATACCAGAGTCAGGTGACCAGAGGTGATGTCATCCTCTAACCAGCATCTGGTTTCTTTGGAACTCTTCCAGCAGCACTTTAGAACCAGACAGAAAAGATTTCTGACAGGATACATATCTCACACCTCCACACAGACAAAGAGAGACATCATCTGGTTTTTGCTGTGGTAAGACACTCAACAGACATTAACTTGCTTAGCTTTAGTAAATAATCAGCGAACAGTAATTCTTTAGTTAATCAGGGATATTTAGTGAGACTAGTTTAGTATTACTTTCTGCATCTGTGAGTAACTATCCAACTGTGGTTGAAACTCTGTTGTTTATTGTATTCAGTATTATCCTGTTTTCTGTTTTATTATCATTAAATATTTTAATACCCTTCATTGTGGCTGGTCCTTTAGAGAATACTTTTAACATTTTGAGAACACTTGTGCTTGTTTTAGTGACACTTTAGCTGTTTGTGAAATCCTTACTGCTTTAGTCACATCCTACCATTTGTATTAGTATTCATTTTACACAGTATAATCGGGTACCCTTTGTAAGAGCCTTAGGATAGCTGACTGGTGGCAGCATGATTAACTCAGAGTCTGGGCAGAAAAGAGGCACAGCTAGTAAATCTGTGCCAGGTTTTCTAAGGTGTATATGTGAAACTCAACTATCCAAGTGTGCATGTCAGCTAATGGGAACAGGGACACAGAGCTCAAAAGTGGTCAGTGTGGAGTTTTGTGTGAGTCTGAAGAGAGAAGGAGAGTCCTGCCTCAGGTCTGGAGCATGCCCCTAAGGGAAAATGTGCTTGGTGCAGGGAGCAGCATCTGAAAATGCTGTGTGAATCCATCTTTGCGCTTAGTGACCATCCCTCACCAGAGTCAGTGGTGAGGACTGAGTCTCCTTGATTGCTAGCCCGGAGTAAGGAACTGTCATAATCTGTTTTTAACTTTTTACCTTGATTTTTGGTATTTATCAAATTCTTTATAGAACCTACTTATCAGTCTCTTATAGCGTGTCTCAGATGTCCTGGAGTCAGCAAATAATCTAACTACCTCTGGTTTCACAAGATCTGCCTCCACTTCCTTTCTTTTTCATTGACTACAGTTACTATTCCCTGAAACCAGAGGAAGTCAACTCCATGCAGTCCATACCTTTCTCTTGCTACCTACCTAGTAATTATTCTCTCCCTCTCTTAACTATTCATAGATCATTGGTTTCTTTACATTTCTAGGCCATGCCCAAACCACAATATGTGATTGCCTCAGTAGGGAATATTTCTATCTTCAACAGTCTTATTTGCTTTGTTGTTATAAATGCTTGAATATTCATGTGCACGCATGCTGGTGTACCATTCTTCAAGTTCACTTTCTAAATCTGTGACCATGTTCTTAGTCTCCAAATCCCCTGTGTATTTCCTCCATGTGTCAACACTGGACGTTTCCACTTTACTGTATACTGTTGTCATTATTGTGCTAAATACACTAATCTTTATTGTGTTGCTTTATAGTACAACTGTAGATTTGGCTTTCTTAGTGTGAACACACAGACACACTCACATACACACACACGTCTCTCACTGGCTATGGTGGCAGAATTAATTTCCTCCAGCTCACTCTTGACTTTTTTCCTAGCTACACAAATTCCTTAACTTCTTTCCACAACCCGATGCAAAACTTGTTTTCAAGTTGATACAAATAGTCTTGTCCCACATATATGATCAGAGTGACCACAAATACATATTATATCTAAGACTTTATTATCTAGAACAAGATTCAACAGTTTCCATTTTCTTAATTTTTCAAATATTTTTGCCAGCTACTATACTTCTTTCATTATTCATATCCCCAGGTACTTCATTTGAAATCAGTTCACAGGTGGGAACATTGCTGCACCAGTTCAAATGTGGGAGCACAATTAACTGCAGTTACTTTAATTTGACTTTTATTTATTGTATATCCCGCCAAGTTCTGTAGTTCACCAAGGATCTTAAATAACTTTCCTAAGTCTTGCTGTGGATCTGTAAGTAAGCAACAATACGCAACAGGGTGGGAAATGCCTGAGAGTGTTGTGAAGCCCAATGTATTTTGCATCCAAAATATGCATATACACATAATGTAAGTATTTAATGTCTACACAGTCACACACACACACACACACACACACACACACACACACACACACACACACACACACACTAAGATTCCTATATATATATATATATATATATATATATATATATGTATATATATATATAAATATTTATATATATATGCATATATATATATATATATATATATATATATATATATACATATATATATATATATATATATATATATATATATATATATATATATATATGTGTATATATATATATATATATATATATATATATATACATATATATATATATATATATATATATATATATATATAGGAGCGTTACAGAATCCTGAAAGACCAAAATCCTGAAACCAAAATCTCGAAAGTTCAAAATACTGAAAACTCAAAATACTCAAAACACACAGGATACCAAGACTCACTTAATAACCTGTTGGAGAAGGCCTGTCCTCTGTTAGGGTATTGTATGTGCAACATTCCCATTTTCTAATTTATAGTATTGTCATCAGCAAACACTGCACTCTTTCACCACACTTTAATTATGGATCCCCTACACTTTTTAGGCATGGGGGTCTAGGAAAATAGCAAATAGCAATGGGGCCAGTAGGCATCCTTGTCTAGTTCCCCCTACCACATGTAAATTTGTGGGAAACCTACTCTCCTCAATACTTCCCAAAGATAATCCTGGTGGACTCTTTTGAATCTCTTTTTGGCATATCTGAAGTAGAAGTTTTCCCTATATGTTTGCTTTCTTCTTGTGTTAACAGTGTTTTATGTATATTGTAAATGGCATAACTCCTTTCAGCAAACCCACACTGGTCCAAACCTATCAACACCTGAAGCAATTTTGTCTACCTCTTGGCAATTATCCCGACAAAACCGTTCAAAAAGCAATGAAATTCCTTCATAACAGGACCTCTAACTGATAGATTCAACGTCTCATTAACCCCAAAGCCTTTAAACACTCACACATCAATTTCCTCTCCACAAAAGCAAACCCTAAAGAACAGAACAATTACAGACCTAGAACAAACCTGTGCCCTATAACAAACGTCTCTGAAAAACTTTTATACAATTAACTCTGGGATCACATAACAAATATGGACTTATTTGTTACAAACATCTTGGTTTCATAAATTCTTTCTGTACAATGACAGCATTATAGACAATTTTCACTCTTACAAACACTGGCTAATGTACATTGCATGTACTGTACCTGTGTAATATGTATGTATTCTACCTATGTTCCAAATTTCAGCTGTACACCACAAATCTATTAATTACCTTTATTTTAAATTAATATTTTCTTGTTTGTTCTCTCCACTGTAACTGTTGATGTGCTGCATACCACTGTAAAAACATGTCTGTTGTAATTTGTGTGTATATAGATCATGTCTAAATAAAATGTATCTGTAATTTTTCTATGTGGAGCTTTTCTCCCTGGGCCTCTGCTGAAAAAGGGCTTTTTCGGCTCAGTGAGACACCCCTGGTTAACAAATGTAAAATAAAATAAATAAATTTAAAAGTAACAGGAGTCTGTTCATTGATATGACATGAATAACATGAGTATTTGAAATACAAAATCATAACTATCTCATTTACAAACAGAAAATTCAGTTTTGGACCAAATACAATGAGATGGTTTCAAAGTTACCAACAAAAAAGAAGTTATGCACTCACCATAACTTTCCATGTTTGTTGTCCATCTCGCCTTTATTCTTACTGGTTGGGTTCAGAACTGATCCTCGGTTCTGACTCGGCTGCATTACTAAAACTCGAGGTCTTCCACTGGCTAGTGGCTATATCCCTATCCCATCATGCTCTAGTGCAACTCCCCAGATCTTGTTTGCTGATAACTATAGGTACCTAAGGTATTATCCAATCATCATATGAAGACAATGAAGAAGGTCAGAGACACTGTTGGCAAAGAAAAAACCTCTTTGTTCTCCAGGAGCTATAGGTAGGGGGAAGGAGCGTGGGATGTAAGAATGAAGGCAAAATGGACAACAAACATGGAACTTTATGGTGAGTATATAACTTCTTTATGTTATGTTGTCCTATCTTGCCTTCCATCTTACTGGTTGGGACGGCATCCCTAGCACCATATTTCCTGGGTGGCTCACGAGAGTATATTTTCCAGGACAGTGGAACCAAAAGAGGCCTTGTCCCTGGAGGCTAAATCAATTTTGTAATGAGTGATAAAGGTATGAGATGTTGCCCAAGTGGCTGTAGCACAAATGCTATCAAGCAGCAGTCTAGCTCGAAAAGCAGAAGAGGTTGCCATGGCTCTTGTAGAATGGCCTTTGACTCTAAAGGGGAGAGCTTTGTCATTAGATTTACATATATATATATATATATATATATATATATATATATATATCCCTAAAGTATCTACCTAATGGACATTTTTTTCTCTGCATCATCTATCATACATGAATTGCAGTTGATTAAAATCAGCACTGCTTTTCTCCTGGCTCGACTGTACTCTAATGAATAAACTTCCTAAACCCCTCCATGATTAGATCTTTGCTCTTCTGTATTCAACTCTACTTCATGCAACCTTGTCACTTGTAAGCTTACCTTCCTCATGTGGGTCTGCTACAAGTGTTACATGCTAGTAGCTCACAGCACGCTTGCTCAGAAAGGCAAGAACTCTATTTCCCACTATCCTGATCTTTTTTGACTTCTCAGCACTCCCAACACCCAACCTTGTGAATCTATGTAGCCCTACAACAGCCCTAACTCTAACCCTAAAACTCCCATCGGGTTCCTAACCTGAGTCCTCTCTCATCTTAAAATGCTCAATAAACTTAAAGTTCTACTCCACCTAACCCTAAATTCTCACTTCTTTTCCAAAACTTAAAATTCCACTCTCCTTCCCTATGCACAAAGTTAACGATCACTCCCTAAATATAAATCTCCAACCCCCCCCTCCCTAAACCTGAATACCCTGGTTACATCCTAAACTTAAACTCACATCACACTCCCTAAATATAATCTTAAAACTTCATTCCCACTTCCTAAACCTAAATGCTCCTCCTAAGCACTGCCCTAATCTGCATACTCGCCCCCCATTCCCTCCCCTTAGCTGCCAGACTTACCATGCTCAAGCTCAAATAATGTGTCCAGGCAAAGTACAGCAGCTGCTAACCTGAACTCATATTTCAGTTCAAATGTGAGTGGCAGCCTGCAAAAGCTGCAAGATGCTTGTGTCCCTGGCTTTGGGACAGTGATCTTCCCATGCTTGGGAGTCCAGTGACTGTAATACATATCTTCATTTATGCTAAATCTTATTTATTTTTGGATGACTTGCAACACCATTAGCATTGTATGAAAGCAATTTAAATGCCATAATCAAATCTGCACTCATTTCCCCACAGTTCCTTTCTTCCCCCCTTTATTTGCTATATACGCATAAGACTTGTTCACTCTTCTGAGCAATGATCACATAGTCTATTGTTTTCTACCCCTCTCAACTTAACCCTCATTTTTTTTTCTCAACACAAATTTGTGAGTGTTTTCTAGCTCAAACCGATAACTCATGACATAAATAGAGAAATAAGAATATGCTTATAATGAATTTAATATAAGTTATTTATAAAATATTTATTGGTTCTACATATACATTAGTAGTTTTTAAATAATCAAAAATATACATATATATTGTATAAAATATGTGTTATGCTTCATATTAGGGTGAACAGATGTTTTGAATATCCATTGAATTACTCAGAAATAATGTATTATTATATCAAACAGTACAGCTTATTTTATACGCTGTTTTACACATATAGTGATGTGCCTTTAAGTACTTGTGCAAGTTTGGCGCCATTTATTGTTTAAATTGAACAGAGAGTAGCACTGAATATTGTTCTGATGAAGTCTGCAATCGGCAGATGAAAGCGCTTAACATCGGAGTGTATTACTTTCAGTGAGGATCGTTATTAATTTCTAGTGGACTGTGTGATTGTGGTGCTTACAGTTGTGCTTTTATCATGATTTTCTTATTAAAGACTTCAATGGAGGAACTGCGTCTGTCTTTATTGCTGCAATCCAGCCTAGTTGGCTTTTTGTTTGGGAGTTTTTGGGCTTGCTTTTTTGATTCCTGGTTGCTGTTTGCTGACATGGCTGGTATCGGTGAAGACACGCAGAACAAACCGGAAGTAGATGAGTTGAAGCAGTTGCGAGCGGAAGTCATTGGGCTCCATGCCGAAATGAAGAAACTAACCAACATGTTTCTAAGCTTGATGGAAACTACCAAACCGGCACCAGTTATTGTTGAGGAGCCAGATAACTATGTTAATACGAGTACTCATTGCTGTTCAAAAAAGGAAATCGTATTAACTGTAGATTCAAGTATAGAAACGGAAATTCCTAATGGACAACGCAGTCCGGACAATATTACATCCGCTACTCGACTTGGGTCGCTTGAAATGCTACAGACTGACGAAAAATTTGTGTTATCTCCAGAAAGGGACTTTACATTTGATTTTAGTATGTTGCAAAATCGTATGGACATGGAAAGAAAAGGGGCCATACTGAAAACCAATACAGTGCTTAAAACTTATGCAACGGTTGGCAGAAACGATTCAATCAACAAAGGTACTTTCAAAAAGACTATTTCGAGTCCTAATAAGGACGTTATGTATAATAAAAATACTAGATGTAAAAATGTATGTATAGAGAATGATGCTATTAATTTATTTTTAAACAATGAATATGATTTTAATAATGTATATCAGACACCCCATTCTGAAGTGGGGAATTCAAACAATTCTTTAAAAGATATGATATACAATTTTGGCAAGAAATTATCATCTATTAAAAATATAAAAGTGGATAATGCGTATTTGAATAAGTGCATAAGTATTCAAGTTGTTCCAAAAGGCATAAGATTTTTCAAATTGCCTATGGGTTTGACATATAATGATCAAGTTAAATATGAATTTAACAACTTATTTGATGAATTTGGGTTTAAATATATGAACTTGTTAATTCAATATAATGATGAAAAAATGTTAACCCTTATTCATGAAGTGGAAATTATTAACCAAAGTATACTACAACACAGTGACTAATTCTTGGAAGGAATTGTATAACAAACTATTCCATCTAGCAGACAAACAAGCTCAGAGCATTTTCAATAGGAAATATGGTAAATTAGATAGGGATGTGGAATCTTACTGAACAAAGAAAGCATATATTTGGCCACAGGAAAGGCAGTATAGAACAACAGATAGGAACAATGGTGAAAGGGAAACACGAGAGGAATACAAGGAAAATTTTCAAGGAGGCAGATTTCACCCCAATTACAAGAAATTCCAAAAGAATCATTATCAACCCAACAGGAAATTTTAGTTTATAAGAAAGCAATAGAGACTGATATACATGAAAAAGAAGGAGTGTTAGATAAGGAAATTCCTTCGGTAGATGTCACTTTACCATGCTCTGGACAACCCAATTCATCAAATCACAAGACGATTATGAGTACATTCAATGGTTTTAATGTTTTTAATTACTCAGATTTTATTATTAAAGAAGAATTTTACCAATTATTAGCTAAAGGCATGAAATTTATTCCTAATTCAAGATTCAATTTGGTGGAAAGTATTAAAGTCATTAAGTTATTATGTAGGAAGCTGAATTTAGCTATGTTGTTTAATAGTGGTGAAGATGACAGACAAAATGTAGAAGGTATTTTAAAGAAAAAAAGTTGTTATATTCCCAACAGCAATCCCACAGTTAGTAACTACGAAAATCTGGTTTGTAATGATATTTATAGGCTCAAGAAACAAGTTAGAAGAAATACCCAATCAACTTATTTGTCTAAGGACAACTTAAGTATTGGAGAAAGAGAATGCCTAAACGTGTTGATTAAAAATCCAGACATTAGAATAATGAAACCAGATAAAGGGAGAGGAGTGGCTATATTCTCGAATCATGATTATAAAGCTGCCATTCAAAAATTCTATACGAAACAGGTAATTATGAAGTGATATCTATGAATCAAGTGTTTATTGGATACAGACGCATAGATTCATATATTGAAGAGTATTTGTTAGACAACAGAATTACTAAGGAGGATTATGATTTTATTCGTACAGAATTTCTGATATTGGCTCATGTAGTGGGAATTCCCAAGATTCATAAATCAATATCCAATCCACCCTTCAGACCTATTATATCTGGGTCTAAATCCAAAACTTTTAATATAGGACATACTATAGATAGATAGGTCAAACATACTTATAATAATATCCCACATCTTATTATTGACTCTTGGGATTTTTTGGGTAAATTAACACCTTTGGTATGTAAATCAGACTATATTTTTGTCACGATAGATGTTTGTGACTTGTTTTCTAGTATTCCTAAAGAAGAAGGTTTAGACCACTTTTGTAACAGTTTGAGGAATTATTCTAACTTAAGTTGGGATAGAATTGTATTAATTTTAGATATGATGTCATTGGTACTAGACCACAATTATATATTTTTTGAAGGCAAAGTTTTCAGACAAAACACAGGAGTGGCTATGGGTGCATCATGCGCACCCATTTTTGCTAATTCAGTCATGCTAGATTGGGAGACTAAGCATGTTTTCAACAGTAGTTATAAAGCTAATATAAGTTTTTATGCAAGATTTTTAGATGACATTTTTGTCTTATGGAAAGGTGACAAGGATGACATAGCCAAATTCATTGAGTATATTAATACTACCACAGAGTTTTTAAAATTTACTTACAAAGTAAGCGACAGTGGTATATCATATTTGGATACATACATCTATAAGACAGTAGATGGATATGCATCCAAAGTTCACAGAAAGACAACATTCTCAAACGACTATGTATTCTTTACTAGCAATCATCCTCGACATATTTTCAAAAATATAGTAAAAGGTCAATGTATTAGGGGAGCTAGGATGTCATCCAAGAGAGAAGAGATGGAGAATGAAATGAAATACATTTACCAATTATTTAAGAATAGGGGTTATCCGAAAGAACTATTGAATGACACCATTAATTATGTTAGCTCACAGTGGGATTTAAAATATATTCCCTTATTGGGTAAATATGAAAGTTTACTCAAAACACAAACAACAAATAAATTCAGAGGAGGTAGAGTTTGTGTTTTAACTTATTCTCCCTTTGTCAATTGTATCAAGGACATAGTGAATAGATATTGGGATATAATAACTGTTACAGATGGTTGTAGAGAAAAGTTGGGTCAGTATCCGATTATAGTATATAAGACAGCACCAAATATCAAGAAATTATTAGAGAGAACAGAAAAATATGAAGATAAAAGGAAGGATACACAAATACACACTAAGAAATGTGGATACTGTAAACAATGTAAATATATCAACACCTCATCTTATATTACACTGGAAGATGTGAATCATACTAAAATTAAGAGTAAAGGTGGGTTTTGTTATACTAAACAAGTGGTGTATTTAGCTAAATGTGATCTATGCCCCACTTTCTATATCGGAAAGACGGAGAGGCAATTGAAGAAGCGAATATACGAACACTATTATAAGATTAAAACAAAGGACCCTAAGAATGCCTTATATAGACACATCAAAGATGTAGGTGAACAACATGTTTTTTCTTTCATAATAATAGATCAAGAATTTAGCAATCCTTTAGGGGGAGATTGGAAAACAAAACTAGCATGTAGGGAGAGTAAGTGGCAGATGTTGGTAGATGCCACTAGAACCCCAGGATAAATGATTTTATTAGCATTAAACCATTCCTTAAAATGTGATGTATTTTATATATATATATAATACTAGAGCAAGTCTATGGTATTTTTATTTATTTGTATATTATTGTGGTAAATATTTATTGATATATATTTGTTTATATTCACACAAGGAATCAGTTCATGCCTTTTATTGAATTTGACATTATGGGCTATATATGCTTATAATGAATTTAATATAAGTTATTTATAAAATATTTATTGGTTCTACATATACATTAGTAGTTTTTAAATAATCAAAAATATACATATATATTGTATAAAATATGTGTTATGCTTCATATTAGGGTGAACAGATGTTTTGAATATCCATTGAATTACTCAGAAATAATGTATTATTATATCAAACAGTACAGCTTATTTTATACGCTGTTTTACACATATAGTGATGTGCCTTTAAGTACTTGTGCAAGTTTGGCGCCATTTATTGTTTAAATTGAACAGAGAGTAGCACTGAATATTGTTCTGATGAAGTCTGCAATCGGCAGATGAAAGCGCTTAACATCGGAGTGTGTTACTTTCAGTGAGGATCGTTATTAATTTCTAGTGGACTGTGTGCTTGTGGTGTTTACAGTTGTGCTTTTATCGTGTTTTTCTTATTAAAGACTTCAACGGAGGAACTGCGTCTTCCTTTATTGCTGCAATCCAGCCTAGTTGGCTTTTTGTTTGTGAGTTTTTGGGCTTGCTTTTTTAACACCATTAGCATTGTATGAAAGCAATTTAAATGCCATAATCAAATCTGCACTCTTCCCCCCTTTATTTGCTATATACTCATAAGACTTGTTCACTCTTCTGAGCAATGATCACATAGTCTATTGTTTTCTACCCCTCTCAACTTAACCCTCATTTTTTTTTTCTCAACACAAATTTGTGAGTGTTTTCTAGCTCAAACCAATAACTCATGACATAAATAGAATTAAATAACAAATAACTATATACAAGCAATATCCAAAAACATTTTGCCATTCCTTTATCAATATTTCGGCATCTGCTCTGCTCTGCTATTGCTTTCTCGGTCATTTTTACCATTTTAGCAAGGAACTGTTTCATAGCCTTCTCTATTCCTGTACTGTTTAAATCCACTCTTCAGTTAATACAGTAAAAGAAAAAGGTTTTTGTATTCTAATGTATACCCCCCAATTTACTTATTATTTTTATGTGCTGCCTTAGAAGCACCACATTTAGACCAGTTTCCATTATCTTCAAAGTGAAAGCATTCTACATTAATTCTCTCTTCCTTTACTAATTCCATATGAATCTTATTTTTTTTATTTATTTTTGTATATTTTTCTTAACTGTCCCCATTACATGCTCTCCATATACCGTCTTATTATTGGTATTTTCTATCTACTGCATATCTCTTAGTGACTACATAATGTAAAAGTTTCCTTTTTTCCATAAACATTTCCCTTTTAAATCCACAAGTTGTTAATTTTTCAAAAGATGTAAGGAGATAATTATATAAGTAAATATAGTTTTAAAGCTTCATGTGAACATAGCCAACAATCAATTCAGAGGCAGTATAGAGATTTAAAAGAAACTACAACAGCAAGACATAACAAAAGCTGTAAACTATTTACTTATACAATTATCTCCTTACATCTCTTGAAAATTTAATAACAGCTTATATTTAAATTAAAAGAAAAATAAACAATAAACATGAAGTAAAAGTCTGGGACAATTTTATCTCAGAAAAACTGGAAGAATACAAAATAAAACAAACAAAAACCTAATTAACAACAACACAAACACAACACAACACAAACCTAACACCAAACCAATCCAACCATGGGCAAATCCAGCATTACTCTTACTCATCTGTGGGTTATTGCTATAGTGCTTGCCACAAAAGCCCACCTAAACTTAACCACTGGTTATGTTTTAACACTTATAACCAAAATTTAAGTTTAAAAACAAATTGCCTTACCCTTGTTTTTCCTTTACTGAGAGAGAACTGTGCCAAAGACCAGCAGAAAGAACCCTTTTATCCTAGCAGTATTTCTACCTTTTTATTTATAGCTAGTAGAGATATTGATGCACTACAGTTCTCTCTCTGATGTTTCACTCCAGTTAACATCAGATAATTGATCCACAGAAGCAGTAACTTTCATTCTTCTTGGGAGACCTTGCACTTCTCATTTTGCCTGTGTCATCCATCTTTCTTTTAAATACTAAGAACGATTTTAGAGGGTTTTTTTTCAAGTGGATTCTTTTCCTGCACAGTGTTTCCTTGTTTCTTTTTCACCCCCTTTTCAGGAGTCATCTTTTTTGACTTCTTGCTCAAATTACTTCCTGGGAAAAAGATTTTCATATTGACTGTGTAGAATAACTTTAAAATATAAGGCATTTTTTCTGGATAATTTGATGGCTAGAAAAAATGTATTTCTTCTCAACTCGGTCACACTGAACATCCACAAAAACCTTTGCATTAAAGATAAGCAAGAATGTTCCCCTTTTCCACAGCTTGGTCAAAATCATTTTCTTTAGGGAATAGTTCTGTGACTTCCTAGTATTGGTTTGGGATTCAACTTACTGCTTCCTAACTCCCAAGGGGCATATGTTCATGGGCTGTGTCTATCAAGATCTTGCCCTCATGTTATTTCAGTCCATCTACTTAATTGTTGCTTCATGAAAGTTAAAACAGTCATTACCTTTCAGGCTGTTTAGAATACCAGTAATCAGAAGATTGTCTCTCCTGCATCTGTCTTCCTAAACCATAGCATGTCTCTAATTTCCCCCAGCTTCACCTCTATTTTAGTCATTTTTATCTTAACTCTTTCTTTGCCTTACAGCTATCTTATCTGAAAGGTGGGTAAAGGTTTATTGTTTGTTCTGATGCATTTAGATAATGTTATGCTGATCTTCATTAGTTCTTTGTACATTTTGCCTTTTTTCTGCAGGGAACACATTTATATGTATTTTTCGTCTGATGCCTTAGCTGATTCTCCCGAGTTTCCAACAACATGCTTTTCAGATCCTGGGGTTAAATTCTCTTCTTCCAGCACATTACTTTGTTTAGGCATCCATAGTGATCAGATACCTCTAATTACCTATAAATTGAATATCTCCATTGAAATGCTGGCTTTTTGTGATCTTCAGCTGTTGCCTATGTAGGAGAACTATTCTTGTGTTCTTCAATTACAGAACACCCTTCTGGAAGTTGCAGGTTTCTATAATGCTGTCAAAAACTCTACAGCACAATGTCCATCTTTGGGCAGCATTTTAAATTTAGTGGAAGATGGTCTAATCTTATACGCAAACTACATTTTTCCACACTATATAATTTAATAACTAACACAATGCAGCTTTTAAACATGGGGTAAACGATCTGTGCAGTTCTATGTGCTGCAACTACTAATAACCATACTTTAGACCATTGTAGTTAAGGAGTGCGTGCTGGAATGGAGAACCAGATGCAATAAAATATTTTGGAAGTTTTTCATTACCCTTCTTGAAATCTTTTTTTAACTGTTGGCATATAGCCATGCTTTCATAATTTTGTTAGCTTTCATCATACATATGCCACTGATCATTCCACAATATATGTGATCAAAACATCTAAGATATACATTAAAAGCAAATTAGAAATGAATATGTTATGAGTCCATAACTTATACTGCAACACATTATGAAACTTACATATGACACCGAGCTAAGAATGTACACCACACATTTAAATTTTAACAATGAAATGCACATAAAAAACATACATGTTTTATGTATCCTACATATTTAATGGTCTTGAGCAAAAAAAAAAAAAAAAAAAAACAAACAAACACAGAAAGAAACAGTCAAACAACAAATATGATGCACAGGGAGTAAATGTGGAAAACTCTAGAAGGAAACTAAATTAAATGCATATAAAGTGTAGTTCACAGTGGTTCTGTGTATCCCTTGAAGTGATGTGTCGACATCTGAACCTATCAGGTTCATTTACATGGTCTTAATCAGTTTATGTGCTTCCCTTATTCCATAATGCTGTTAGTAAGCTCAGGCAGTAGTGATCCTACAACCTCCCTGTAAGCTGTCTATAAAATTGTATACTGCCAGGTAATGTAAAACTTCATAGCTGACACAACCAACCAGAATAATACCCTATTATCTTTCAGTAAACCAGATTCACTCCATGACAGAATAGATCGCACACACACACACACACACACACACACACACACACACTGGATCCAGCTGAGCTCTGTTTGAAGAGCTTTCCCCAAATACATACTTTCCAAACAGTAATGAGCTTCCAGTTTTTCCAAAGCTGAAGTACAGCACCAAAGTGCATGTATGTAATCCCTCTTCTCTTGTGCTCATCTCCATCTGCTTGACTAAGTTGCAACTCCATTTTGGTGGAAAGCTGAGGTGTCCACTTCTATCTGACTACTGATTTAAAGTTGGAGAAAAAGCAGTGCTTTTAGTGACAACTGCTTCATATTTCACAGAAACCTATTAAAAATACTTGAGGTGCCTAGAACCTCCTTTTCATGTTAACCCTGTGTTTGCCCAGAACTCAAGAGCTCAGAAATCACTTGCTTGCTTGCTCACATTAAAGCAAAATAAGTAGTTGCCTCAGATTGCTGTGCATTGCTTTGGGAAATTTCTCCCTTCTGCACTGTTGTACAACCATGGAGTCAGGATATATAAGTCTGGGAGTGGGGGGATGGTAAAAAGGGGCTTACACCCTGCAAAAAACAGTTATTCTGAACTGCTGCTTTACCTTGGATATAATGAGCAAATTTTGAGATTTTATGGGTAAGTCATTATAAAGACAGAACTCAGGGGTCAATTTCTCATAGAAGAATCCATCTTCTCACCTTCTCTCATCATACTTTGCAGAGGTATGGCAAAGGATTTACCGATCATTTCTTTATATAAACAAGGAGTGAACCAACCCTAGTTTTATCATCATGAGGTAGTCCAGTAATTCATGCAAAGCTTAAACTGTTCTTTCACTTTTTTCTACCTTACACCCTGAACACATACAATAGCATTTCCAACATGCCTCTACAGCTTGTCTGAGATGGAATTACTGCCAGATCTGCAGTTGTTCCAACCTAGATTTCTCATTTACATTCAGAAATCCATCTAACATTAAGGAGCATTTTACCATATCTTTCACCATCTAAATGCTTTATTTTCGCGCTATCTCCAACAGACACTACAACTACCACTGGAGACTTCTCTGCTGCCCAGAACTCTGTCCTGATCAGTTTGTGTAAGATTAGAGTCTGTTCATATTGCTCCACTGTGTGTAAAGAACTGGATGAGAATCTTTAACCTTCATAGACAGGCAGTATTTGCTTTACTTATCTAACTCTTCAAACGTGCATGCTGCACCAGAACAATCTAGCTGGGGAACACACAGAAAAAACATATTTGTCCATAGATACTGTATCAGTGATATCAGCAGGGATGAGCCAAAGTATGATAACCCAAGTTCATCCTCCTACCTCACAGCATGGATCAGAGACCATTATGTACTAGCTCCTTCTCCCCAAAGACATTCATCATACCTCTTTGTGTTAGTTCATCATAATAATATCATCATCATCATCATCGGACAATGATACACCTAATGACACCCAACAAAGCATCATCATTAACACTGCCAGTTTCCCATGTTGTTCATTGTGGAGAAGCCCATACATTGCCCATCTTGGATAACAGAGGTTCATATTTTGTTCTACGTATCACAATACAGGTTCTCCTTACCAAAAAACCTAAGTGAACTATCCAAAAGTAATCTTTCCAGACCATGACAAAGCTCTACTTTTCATTTAATACATAGACCTGAGACCACTCGGAATGTGCCTAAGGCCTCTATGAGCCTAACTAGCATATTGTTATGATTTGGTGTTAATACCATACTACACAGTTATCTGCATTTAGGTTAATTTGGACCCACTAATGCCCATGTGTGGCAGAGCTAGAAGGTTCAAAACACTGTACAGTGGTACTATCTTCAGTGGAAAGATAAACATGGGAAGGTGACATCCTTGCCTCATACCACTGCATACCGAGAAGTAAAGGAAGGCAGGCTAGTGTAGATGTATCTTAACAAAACTGGAGTCCAAACCCCATTATGTGCAAGACCTCAGACATGTAGTTCCATTCAAACTATCAAGTGATTTAGCAAAATTGAAAAAGTGTGCCCTTTCTTCTGAGGACAGAACACTGAAAGTAACCATGGCACAGAGCAAATTCCTGAATAGATTCGGGGTGTCTCTTCCCTTCATGAATTCAAATTGCTTAATATCCTCTAAATCCAGCAGAAGATGTTTCCACCTGATCATCAGTGGCTATACTAAAATAATAAAGTTATAGTTAATTAATGAAATAAGATAGGAATTATTTGTATGTGTGGTAACTTCCCCAGACTTTGAAAAAAGTATAGGTAAGCTTTCAGTAAGGCTTTCATTAAAGACATCACTCTCTTGTACCTCTAGTAAAATCTAACAAGCCCTCTGGAGTTTCAGAGATATCCATGTTAAGCCCAGAAGATTTTACCTTAGCTCTTAGAGCTAGAAGAATGTTTCTAATCCACTCCCAGCAGGAGGAATAAGATACCTTGTAGACTTGTTTTAAAAGTTTTTTCTATAACGTTTATTCAAATCAGTTATGTGAGCTTCTGAACAGATCATCACGGGCTCCCAGGCTTATTTTTCTTTAGTTAATCAAGATTATGAGACAGGGCTTGCTTTCTCTTTTGCTGTTCACATTACACCTTAAATCACTGGCAAAGTATATGCATAGTTTATCTATACTAAACTATACACATATATGAAATTATTGTTAATTTTAGATTATTTGTTGGTTTATTTTGTGGAGTCCAAACTTTTCTAAGATTATCTCACATGTCTGATTGTCATGAAAAACATTTAGTTGCCAAAAAAATCAAACAAGAAACAACCAACAGCAGCCATTATAAAATTCATACTTTCATCTCAACTCAGAGAGCTGCATCCCTAATTCCATCTATGTTTGTATTTTCGGCTTTTCCCGGTTAGGGGTCACCACAGCAGAACTCTGGTCCGCTAATGATTAGCAGTAGATTTTCACGAATGCCGAGGTGCCAGCTCGACATCCAACCTTCAACGAAGGCATGCCCATTTACAAAGATTAATACATTTACCTATGAAAAAGTGTAAGGACATAGTTCAAAAATGAAAGTCTAAATGAAATCTTACTGGAGCACTGGTGATTAACTTTGCCTGTGCCTTTAACATGGTCAACATCCAATTCTCCATCTGCAAGACATTAGGGTTTGCCCTGATTCCACTGCATGTTTCAAGGACCTCCTGTCCTCCAACCATTCATTCCAAGTAACGATAGGGCCTATTACTTTGCATCAGTTCCCTCATTAATTCTTGAGTCCCACAGAGCTCCATTCTAGCACCTCTTCTGTTCTCAGTCTTCATCAACAAACTGACTAGACCTGCCCCTGCTATCACTTCCAAAAGCTATGGGTTTGAGTAAGGGCCAGATTAAATCTTCTTCTTGTTTCCTTACTCTTCAAAGTACTCAGACTTGGCACCCTCTTCCTTCTCTCTTCCAAATGTTTTACTGCAACTTACACTGATAACTAAGAAACCAGGCCAGGTCTACTCTCTCTTTACAAACCCTTTCTCTTAAACTGCACTATACTAGCCATTGCTTCTCTGTACTGGCCCCAAAACTATGTCAGTCACTTCCTTGTGATTTAAATGATCACGAAAAAAAGTACCTGCTGTTCAGGCCACAGTTCAAGCAATACTTACTAAAACAGTTTAAATGCAACTGCCCATCTAAAGGACATGTCATACAAACCAATATTGCATAATAACCTTACATTCCTTATACCCGATCCAGCTAATTAACTTACTCATTGTAAACCACGATTCAGCTTACCACACTATTACTGCTCTAAACCTACTATACATAGGCTAATCCCCTCTTTCATCTTATTGGTCTCCATTAGGTTTCCTAATCAAACAACTACTACCAATAACTCCAGCACTTCTATTTCTCCTATTTTAAGTCTATTTTTCCTTTTCTTTTCCAATTATGCAACTGTACATATATTTGGTTTGTTAGATCTTCTATGTATACATTGTTTGTCATATTGTCTATGCGTACTCAGACATGTAAACCATTGTTATTTGCATGTTGTACACTGAGCTGTCACATTATGAGATAACTCAGGCTGAGCTTGTAACTGGTCATCATTTGATCAGTGTTCTACCCCTGTAAACACATTTAAATAAATAAACAAAATGATCAGTACATATGGCATCATGATGCATTGCAAAAAAAGGGCATGTCATATTGTCACAATATTTTTGTGAAATAGTGTCATATTTGGTAGACAGCTCCTCCTCCCCCACTCCAGTATATGGCATAGGCAATACCCCACTTCTACATGAGAAAAGTGGTAGGGACATTGGAACTTGGTATGATAATGCTCCCTCCTTTGATCATCATGGGGTCACAGTGGTCAGGAGTCCTTCTATTAATGTCAATTAATTGCTAAAGGAATATCATGTAGATAATAAGAGGCAATTTGCCCCTTATATTCAGCATTGATTGGACAAATATCGAATATAAAACCCATGTCGGGATGGCCCTCACTAAATGTATCAAACAACTAGAAAGATCCCAGAGGTTCATAACTAAAAAGACTGATGACTTAAAACCTCTAACCTACAAAGAAAGACTGGAAGCACTCTCTTTTTATTCAGTTTCTTATAGACTCCTCAAAAGAGGAAGTATGGTCTGAGTGTGGGTACTTGTACAGCCTGAAGGTGGGTGCAGGCAATAGATTCAATTGGCCAGCATTTCCCAAGATCCCGTAAACAAAAACAATGTTATGAATTCCCCCTTTTTAATTTCTCCAAGTCTTTTGGATTTTTAATTCCATGACAGGAATGGATCCCATTCCTAAGTCAAAGTATGATTAAAGTTCATGAGTTAGTATTGTTTCAATCTTTGATGTTAGCCAGAAGGGCTCTTCGCAGCACCCACAATGTGCCCATTATTGACTCCTTCTGCAATTCATAGTTACATGCATTGGTATCATATCTAAGCAAGATTTTAAATTATTTTTTATAATACCCATTGCTTCTACTACTATTGGAACTGTCTGGATATCCTTCTTCCACATTGCCCTCATTTCTGCCTGCATATCCTGGTATTTTATGACTTTGTGTCTTTCTGTACAAAAGACACTGTAGTCACTGAGTGTAGTGATTTCATTTCAATGATCAATGCTGCTTTTGTCTTCTTTTCATGGACTACTATATCTGGTTTTCTAGCATCTATCTTTTGAACTGTTGGTAGTGGATGATCACATGATACAAACTTTATCATTTCCTATAATGCTTTGTGGCTCATGTTTCAAATGATTTTCAGCTACTTCACTAATACAATGCTTGCACAATCCCCTGTGCAGCAGTCTTGCACACATTATTATGCCTTTCAGTATACAGTCCTTCTGCCATTAGTATATCAAAACCAGCAACAAGATGCACAACTGTTCTGAATTCAAAACCTACATTTGTTTGTTTCTCCCACATGCTCAATGGACTCCAGTCCACTATCTTGGGCTGACAATATTAACCTTTCATCTTTTGGTTTAAATTCAACTCTCCTTAACCATTCCTGTGTTCATGGACTACTATATCTGGTTTTCTAGCATCTATCTTTTGAACTGTTGGTAGTGGATGATCACATGATACAAACTTTATCATTTCCTATAATGCTTTGTGGCTCATGTTTCAAATGATTTTCAGCTACTTCACTATTACAATGCTTGCACAATCCCCTGTGCAGCAGTCTTGCACACATTATTATGCCTTTCAGTATACAGTCCTTCTGCCATTAGTATATCAAAACCAGCAACAAGATGTGCAACTGTTCTGAATTCAAAACCTACATTTGTTTGTTTCTCCCACATGCTCAATGGACTTTGTAAACCAACGTGTACTCAGTCCACTATCTTGGGCTGACAATATTAACCTTTCATCTTTTGGTTTAAATTCAACTCTCCTTAACCATTCCTGTGTTCAGCTCTGATCAACATGAGGTTGTTCCAGGAGTTTTCTATACTAGCAATTTATATTTATGCATTTCCCCATTTCTTGCCTTCTCATCTGATCTTTCGCCTTATATTCTTTCGTTTTTTTTTTTGTCACATTCAGTTACTGCTTCATTTTTATCTACTTCTGGTTTGATTTCTATTCCTGCTTGGCATCGATATTCTTCTGCTAAACTAAGCAGGAAAGTTATCTTAGACTTATTCTTCGTATGTTTTAAAACTTTCACCATGTTTGGGTCCTGTGAGGTCAACATACATGTATGCAGTCCCAGTATTACAGGTCTATGCATGTCATCATTTTCTAGGAGGCTTATATCTCCTTCAGAATGGGGAATATATAGTCTTGGTGTCCACTGATTTTTATAAATCATTTGATAAGCATAAAGCATATTTCTTGTTTTCTTGCCTAACCAATCCAACACCTTTTGGGGCCGATTAATTACTCCTAAACTATAAGTTAGGACAGGAAGAATAGATTGTTTTATAGCATGGACTTTGTCCCTAGATGTCAGAGCTGTTTTCAGTATTAATTTTAGTCTTATAAATATTCCTTACTAAGTTTTATTTGCATTTGTGTTTTATTTTTGATCCTTCATCATTTCCCAAATATTTATACACTTTGATTACTAAAGTTCTTTTGCCTCAAGCTGATGTCTTCTTGGTGCTGCAGGATTTCTGCTTTAAAGGTTGCTTTTGGACATTTATAAATGCCAAATGCCATTCTTATATCATCTGAAACAGTTTTGACCACTTCCAGTTGTGCCTTCAGTTCCTCATCTGCTGAACTATATAGTTTTAAATTATCACCAAAAAGATGAGAAATCTTTACACTTTGTTGTTTTCTGGGAGCCAAGTTATAGCCATGACCTAATCAGTTAAGTAGACAGCTTAATGGTGTCAAGGCAAGACTAAAGAGCAACAGTGACAAAGAGACATAAACAATGGAGATCAAAACAGTAACAGGTTATGAATTAACAAATAAACAGCAGCCTAGTGCCAATATATTGACACTTTTGATTTAGAGGACTCACTCATTTTTTTCATTTTTTTTTTATAAATTCAGCAGAACATGGATTCTTTTATTGATCTTTTACTGTACTGTGATTTCTAAATCCTCCTATTCAAATGACCTATGGGCTCCAATACTTTAAGAGAAGATAATGATTCAGCTTTGCCTTTACAGAGCAATTATATTCAATCACCCAGAATTATTTGTGTATAAAATCATGAAGGATGAGGATGTTCTGAAGTCTGATGTAAAACCTCTTTCCCCCTCTACAGAGCTCCAGTCTGACAATCGTGTAAGTCAAAATCATTCCTGTTTCTCAGAAGCTGCCAGAATGTATACAAATGAGATTTATGTTATTTGACCTCACAATTACACAGTAAGAATGTTTCATTTATATCATATATACTTTATAATTTGTGATACCTATTTATGTTTTGCTTAAACTATATATTTAAGACTAACTATAATACCTATCAAATGCATTTAAAAGTTAATTTTAAACTTCAGAGAGCAGCAATTAAAAATAAGGCTCTTTTGCCAGAAATATTGCACCTATTTCAAAGAATTTCACCAGAATCTTTTCTTGCTGAGATCAGCTGTTGAAAAAAGGTATTCCTGCAATTATATTGCACTAGCTGAAACTAAGGATTAAAATCTAACATCATGTTAACAGAGACATTTCAGAAAGGAGATTGTATGGAAATCAAACCAGTTGTGGAGAAAAAGCAAACAGCAATGGAAAGTGACAAGAAATAAAAGAAAGAATATAAAGACAGTAACCAGAAGTAAAAAAACAGAAAACTAGAAAGTCCACAATTATTGTGGCAAGTACAGAGAACTCTCAGAGCAAACT
This sequence comes from Protopterus annectens, assembly GCF_019279795.1. Classification (NCBI taxonomy): domain Eukaryota; kingdom Metazoa; phylum Chordata; order Ceratodontiformes; family Protopteridae; genus Protopterus; species Protopterus annectens. The sequence continues at coordinate 1,094,483,277 of NC_056729.1, read as the reverse complement.
TGTTTTGATCAAGATTTGATGCATGAATGGTTAATGACTGATAAATTTTATGCAAAAGATAAAAGGCTAGTAATAGCAGCTCTCATAGGCACTGGAACCATAGAGCGAGGGGGAGGGAGCGCCCCCCCCTACTTTTACAGCTGTTAGACCTATAGGCGGACCCATGCGTTCATTGCACGCTAACATAAATTCAAACCCAAAAGTGCACAGAAATAACTATGTTCCACATGAAGCCCACTGCTGCATTCCTGATCTCCTCAATCCATGTTCCGTTTATGCTTATGCAGACTGGAAAGTCTGTTTATGCAAGCTGAAAGGTCCATTTATGCAGGCTGTCAATCCTGCTGCTAGAGTCATAGTAAGGAGAGCTTTTATGTGTTTTGGTTTCCAGTAAGGAGAGATGTGTGTTTTGGTTGCTGTGCTCTGTTTATGCGAGAGATTTTGGTTATGCAGGCTGGAAGGAAGGTCCGTTTATGCGTTTTGGTTTCCTCCAAGGCTGTGCTTCGCATTTATCCAAAAGAAGGTCTGTTTATGCGTTTTGGTTTGGCTGTGCTCTTGTTTATGCAGGCTGGAAGGAAGGCATTTTGGTCTATGGCTGTGCACCGTGTTTATGCAAAGGAAAGTCCGTTTTGGCTGTGCTCTTTATGCAGGCTGGAAGGTCCATTTATGCAGAGTCACAGTATGCAGAGTAGTTAGATCTATTTATGTAGAGTCACAGTAAGGTGTGTGTGCCCATGTGTGTGTGCTGTGATATGGAAAAAGGCCTTTCAAGCAATTCACTTCTGTTCTCTTGCTTGACTAGTAAACTCTGTGGGTGGTGTTGTCTGCTCATAGGGTCCCTACCATCAGTGGATGTAACTCAACAACAATGAATGGATGGATTTTATCTTGTACTGTCTCATTTGAATGTTGATCGAACAATTTAAGGCTTTAGTCTACTGTTTACATTTAAAACCCATAGCATGTATATAGTTATATACTTACTACTGTTTTGTGTTAATCAGAGGCTGGTTGGTAGGTAAAGCTTATATAGTTTCATAGTATTTTGCTAAAAAAGTTATTTATTCTTACCCTAAATTATGTAAATAAAAATCTGCTGAGTAACTCTAAAAATAATTCTGTTGCATTTCTGGACCTTGTCTTCATTATTTTTTATTTATATAGATTTGGAGGTCATTCATAACAATGAAACTTACAGATGACATTTTTAATAAAAATCACACTCAAGGATGACTTTGTCATTTGAAATATCATTCTAAATGGATGTTGATATGATAAAGCTGTAAGGCTCTAGAAGATTATGTCTTGAGAGAGCTTGCAAAAGTCCTATGTTCCAAATGACAATATTTGAATAGGATAATAAGGGGGTGTTTAGTGTTGTCAGTTAATTCCAGAACTGTATTTCTAGGTCCTGTAGAAATAGCAACATACTTGGTATCAACTTGCATTGAGGTTCTAATCGAAATTTAGCTACCAACTATATATTAAAAATTGTATTTCTGCAACATTACTTGTGCATGTTGATGAAGACAAAGTTTCACTAATGCATGTCTTTTTTTCAGTAGTTGTGTGGATAAAGTGAAGTTACGTTTTGTTATCATTTCCTGTTTCTGTGTCCAGTCTAATTTGATAATCTACTTTCAGTCCAGCAAACTGGATTGTCCCCATTACCAGGAGGGAGATACTGTAAATTTTCACCAAAGCAGGACTACAATTTCTGTTTGTGGTGGTACTTGTTGCCCTTACCTTACATAAAGCCATAGGAATGTTTGCTTAGTATTCACCAACTTTGAACAAACAGAATCTGTTGCAGTCTCTCAGACTGTATAATGCAGTTATTACTTGGTATATATTTTTATTGATTTATTTTATTTATTTAACATTTGTTGACCGGGAAAGTCCGACTAGGCTACGCAGAGCCTATTTTCAGCAGAGGCCTGGGAAGAAACGCTCCAGTTGCATGTCTTTAGAATGTGGGAGAAAACCAGAGTACCCAGAGGAAACCCACGTGAACACTGGGAGAACATGCAAATTCCGCACAGAAGTCACCCCAGCCAAGAATCGAACCGGAGAAACTCTTGCTGTGAGGTGACAACATTAACCGTTGCACCACTGCGCCTCCCACACTATATAGTTTACATGCAGGTACAGAGGAGATTCCTTGGTCTCCTTGTGGTCTAGTTTTCTCGTTGATCTGCTTCTTGAGTAAACATTTGTGATCATCTGTAAAGAGTTCCACTGTATATTTTTCTTTCAAATCTGATCTTTAAGCAGTCCGCTGATATGTTCAGCTAAGCCTACAGCTTCAGTATGGTTATGGTACAGGATGTACAGCACCCATCATACTCCATTTACTTTTCCTAGTCTTGTATTTCCAAGAAAGTGAAATTAAATCTTTGATCCTTTCATGTTTCACTAGGAATCCCATGCAACTTCTCCAGTCCTGTTCATATAACTTACTGATTTGTTTGTTTACTAACCAAGCCCAGTAATTAGCCTGCATAAATGCTCACCATAGGCAATACAGCTGATTTTGCTTCAGTGGTAATGAAATGATGCACTAATTTACCAGATTTCTCCTGTTTACTTCATCAAACTCACAATTTCCCCAAAGCTTACTGGCTAATGATATCATGTCTGACTCCTTTACTGATTGTTCAACAGCATTTATAGTTTGGATACAACAGATCTTAGTCTTCAGCTAAAACTATTCATGCTAGAGATATGAGGAATTTCTTCCTTTTAAGTTTGGATTAGTTGTGCAAAAAGGCTAACAGGGCACCTATGATTTCTCTTCCTATCATAGACTGAACAAATAATTACATTAATCTTCATCTTCTTTTCTATACTCAACAATACAACACCCTTGAGGGAAAAAATAGTTAAGCATACTTCACCCCTGCCAGCTCCATTGGCAGAGGGATAAATCCCTGACTTTTGCTCTAGATGATACAAATGTGACTAGCTGCCTTGGCCCTGAAGGAGATGGCACAGAGAAGGTGGGAATGGTGGGAATGGACTGTCTAATTCCAATAATGCCCACTTTGGCACGTTATCTGTGCAGCCCCATGCAACAGTTGGAATACGTTCAGAGATACCTTACTTAAAAGGATACAAGTCCTAAACAATAGGTCTTGCATGGACCACCTCAAACATTTATTAGTATACTCAGTATCCTACAAAGTGCTTAGGGATGACATGTTAGGCATACAAGGGATACTCCAACCTAATACAGATGGACCTACTGAACATTAGCAAGTCAAATGGCATCAGAAAAACTCAGTCCAGGTATCTAAATTGAATGTTGTGGAGAGATGGATATATATCACAGAAGCTACCACTGTTCCAGAGCAGACTATCCAAAAGAATAAAACAAAGCTCATCCGTCCATATTCAAATGCAACTTGGATCTAAGGATGGGTAATAGAAAATGTACTCCAGGATTGCCCTTCATGCCACTAATGGGTAGAGGTAGTTCCTAAATGCTGCATCCCTTATATAGGTCCCCTCAAACTATCTATGGTATGATCCCAGTTATTCTCACTAGGGCTAATACACAATTATCAGCCATGGGATAGGTAAGACCAATCAGAAAATGTTAATTCAAGCACCAAAAGGGAACTGGATAAGCTTAAAATGTCCTCCAAGTGAACCTATGCTGTGGTAGTAAATAGTTATAAAAATTTCCCTTTTCGATCACTAAGTGCCCCTCTCACCCTCAGCCCCTCAGGTCTTCAACAGCTTCCGGAGCCTATGGCAGCTCTGCAATGAAAGTGTGATAAAGTAATAAGACTAACAATGGAATTGTGCAACCTGTACAATATGCAAGCAACTGAGCAGCATTCAAAACATAAACCGTAAAAAATACTGGAAACTGACAAACAGTGAACTCAAGGAATCACCAATACCAAGAATCAAGAAAGTAAAAACAAGAAAATGAAATTCTGTAGTCAAAGAAAAAGGAAAAAAGCATTAATAATTCCATCAGTTGTATGTAGTAACTACAGTATCTTCTTGTGCAGTGAGAAATATCAAGTTATACAATAAAAGAATATGCAAGCAGAAATGACAGCACTATGTAATAAAGACACTCAGATAGTTCCAATAGTATGAGAAGCAATGAGGCTAATAAAAACGATAAAAAAGAAGTTTCAAGCAAACAGAAACATTCCAGCAGCACAGGTAACTGCATATGAACTAACAGAAGGAGGCAGTTCTGGGTAACTTGTGGAAACTGAGAAGAGTACCTTTGACAAACAACAAAGGCTAAAGCAATACCGATTTCATTAATTTTAAATTAATCCTGGCTTGAGAATGGAAACCACTTTTGTCACAATATTAGACACCCAAAACGCTTGCAGAAATTAAAAGACAGTTTTTCAGATATCAGTATCTACACACAGGCATCTCCCTTAAAATTTTAACAGCTGCTACACGTTAAGCTGTTAAGTTCCTGGCTGTGTCCAGATTCTACCAGATTTGTCTAAATAATAAGCCTTGCAAGACCCGAGTCAGGTTCATTTTTTCTATTTTTACTGAGTTTACTGTAATAGCTGTATATTTGTTGAGCTTTTTTATTAATCTAGCTAAGAATTGTTTCTGGTTTACTCTCATGATTGAAGAGAAAGAGAGAGAGTGAGAAACAAGCTATTCCCAAGTCACTAATTGCTGTAGAAACCTGAAGATTATCATTTGTTGTTGGCCAGTATGCTCTTCTGAGCCTTTTTATCTGTTTTTGGTGTTGCTACAAGTTGTGTGGATATGTGTGTCTTTCGTGGTGTCCACAGGCCTAATGGCTGTGTCCATGGTCTGGGTAGGGGATCTGGTCTGCAAACTCCCTGTGCCCACTGCTGATACTGTATTCCTTGATCATGCTAGCTCACCACCCCCCCACCCCCCCAATGTCACAGTTGGACTTCTCTAAAGCATCAGATGGTGGAAGTTCCACTGCAGTGGACCCAGACAGATCATGGAATATGAAGATACCAAAGCACAAGACCTGATATAAGTATAAACCAACACTTCTAGTTTAGACTCAGTACTGAATAAATAAGCAAGAAAAATAGTGGTAATAATGGTAAATATAACCTTACATTGTGCATGTGCTCTTGTAGCTTACAGTCCTGCTGTATCTAATATATAGGAAGCAAACACATTTACTATAATATTCTGAACTAAAGGAATCTAATCAGCCATGGCTTAATAAGAGAGGGCACTACACACCTGTGGTATCTCTAAGTGATACTCGAGGAGCACACTGCAGCTTATCCCCAAAATGTGATGCTCTACCATTGGAGCATGACGACTCTGATCCTCCACAAAGAGAGGCCAGAAACTCCTCTAACTGCATCAGTGTTGGTCTGACCATTGACTCACCTCCCATTGACCTAGTTTCCTGTGCAAGGCAGAGAACAAGATTTTTAGCATTAAGTATAATGTCAGTAGCTCTGTGTCTAACTTCCTAGTAGTTGCAGTCTTGGCCACTGACAGCATTAATATCTGGTACAATATTCTACCAAGTATATTCATGGTAAAGATGGTCAGCAGTCTCCTGCACGAGCAGCTGTAGGCCACAGTGATGGACGGCCTACACCAAGTCTTCATTCTCCATGTAGGAGAACTTGCACTTCCTTGCTTTTTCATTACCAGACATGTTGCTGTGTGCAGGGCTGGCCTTAGCCGAAATGGCGCCCTAGGCGAAGTAGTACTCTGGCACCCCTATAAGCACCACCCACACCATAGTCATGAAACACCCCTATTTGAGCCACACCCACAGGGTCACTCCCCAAGAAAGCCACTCCAGTCATTTCCTTAAATTATTTAAATGTATAAGAAGAATAACTATGTTACAAGGTATCTTTAACTGCAACTACCTCTGCATAGTATTTTCTACTTTAAATACCAGAGCCAGATCACGGTCAAATAGGGCCTTAGGCAGGGTAATAGATTGCCCCCCCCCAGAGCAGCTCCTCCTGCAGCAACCCCCTCCCCCCAGCAGCAGCCCCCTCCTCAGCCATTCCAGTGTCCCATTATTTGTTTTTTTCTCACCAGTTACTATGCATACTATTCTCTTATTTGCTTCTACAGTCATTACAGATATTAAAATAAAGTAGCACAAACACAGGTAGCCATTTGCTAAACAATACAGTCTCGCAATGAAAACAGACTTAGCATAAGCAGTAAACTTCTCTACCCTTGAAACTCACATTCATTGAAATGGAAAAACTCATTCCTGAAACGGCATGAAAACACACATTCATAGAAAATGCATCTGGCCAGTGAAGAATTAAGTTTACCTTTGGGCTGTTTTCAATACAGACTGCACACAATTTTAGGGCCATGCATACGTGTATTTGTTCTTTGAGTCACCTTCCTGATTGCACTGAATTATATTCCTTGTATAGTACAGCACCACTTGTTAGAAAGTGTTTTAAATTTGTAGTTTTAAACATTTTTTAATAAGCAATGAAACAAAATGTATGAACCAATAACTACCCTTTTCAGAAAATTTCAACCATAAAAGACCACTCAAGACTTCTGTTATTACAATCCACCAATATTACTCCATACACACAATCTCTGCAGAAGTAAAATCATCTGAATTCCATGTTAAAGAAATCTGTAACTAACGAAGAAGTTGCTACAGGCAAAACAACTTCACTTATCAATGTTTCATCTACAAATTCAGTGCCGGCTGCCTTTGAAGAATTAATTGCCTACATTACATTAAAAAATTGGTAAGTTGGTAATATTGCAACAGGAAATAAACCAGCAAGTTCATAGTCACTAGGCATCTCATACAAAGGACATACTCAGGAGTGTAGAACCCCTATCCCCCTTATAATGCACCAAATAATCAACAATCATATGGGCACTGCAATATCAGTACTCCCTCTACATGGTGTGGGAGTAGAATCCACAGCCTTCTGCATCAAAGGCAATTATGCTATTAACATGCTTTCAGATTTTACAACACAGTGTGCCATTTCATAAACAAAAGCTAGTTGCACATAGAAATATTTACACTTGGAGTGTGTTTTATACTTGTAGTTTTGACCATTTTTCCAGTAAGCAATGAAACAAAATGCATGAACCAATAATGACAAAACTGCCCATTTCAGAATATTTTAACCACAAAAGGCACCTCAAACATCTGTCATTACAACTCACCACTGTCAGTCAATAAGGTCAATATCTGCAGAAGTAAAATTCATCCGAATAATCCTACATTAAAGAAATGTCTAACTAATGAAGAGGCTGTCACTGGCAAACAACTTTACATTTCAGTATTTCATCTATAAATTCAGTGCCTGCTGCCCTTGAATAATTAATTGCCTACATTACATTAAAGAAAAAATTGGTAAGCTGGTAATATTGCAATAGAGGATGACTGAGAAACCAACAAGTTCATAGTTACTAGGTATCCTAGACAAAGGAGGGCACACTTTGGAATGCAGAACCCATACGCCCCCTTAAAATGTACCAGACAATCAGCAACTAGGGCACTGCATACCATGCTTCCATACCTCTCAACATCTTGGCACAAGAAATCTGAACAAAGGCTAAAATGATGGGGGAGACAAAGGCCCCCAAATAGGGGCAGATTATAAATATTGCTCTTATAGACCTAGAAAGTTGCTACAATAACAACATTTGTCTTGGTATGCATTTTCTGAAGGAAATGAAGGGTGAAACTCAAATGTATGACATTTAGTTATTTAAATCCTCAGTGATTTGCCAGAAAACCACAACTTTTATGAGGAATGGGCCAAAAATATGAGGCAAAAATCTGGACAGTTGAGAGGTATGCATAACTGTCAATCTCTTAGTGGGAAAAATCTGGACAAAGCCTAACAACGTTGATGCAATGGCTGAAAAAATAGGGATAGATTTTAAATATTGCACTTTTTAACTTTGAAAGTTGCTAGAACATGATTTGTGTGAAAATTAACCAAGGTCTGCTGTGTATATCTAGTAGGGGTCAGACGGTTCCAACAATTCAGCAAAGCAGCAGCTGTGACAACCACAAAAGTGAAAGCCAAAGTATGAGGAAAGCTTTTCAGGACCATGGAGAAGGACTTTGAATAGCATCACAGAACTTCTGGCAAACCATTAGGTGACTGGTGGTGGACACTGTCTATAGTGCTCCCAGCAAAGATGCAAAACACTCAGACCATGACTGATGACACTGTTAGAAGGTTAAGGAAACAATTTAAGGAACTCCTGAACATGCTAGTCTTTCATTGCGGATTCAGTCAGAAGCAGTTGTTGGGATTGGATCCATTTCTGTAGAGGAGGACCTTGCAATAATTCAACTGTTGAGTTTACACAAATTAATAGAATCCATCTGAAAATGCTAAAAAAGCAGGGTACAATTTGGATGTCATTGTTTGCACACTTTTTTTGCCCATGTTGGGTGAACGGAATAGGAAACAGAACCCCTAGACTAACCATTAACAATTGTGATTCCTACCTTCAGAAAAAGGGACAGAAGGGTGTGTTCTAACTAGACAGAGTTACTGCTTCACAGCTGGGATAGCCAGAGAGAGTTCTTTTGATAGATGAATCTCAGTAAGAAGCATTGTTGAGTCCATCACAGCAACATCTTCATCCTTGCACAAATAGAAATTCACCAGTATGCTCTGCATAGTGGATCTGGAGAAGCCATATAAATGTATACACTCTGAACGCCTTCTCTAAGGTATGGGGTGTGGGGTCCTAGGAAGTTACATACTATTTGGTCCCTGTACTTAAGGAGGCATAGTTGTGTACACACACAACATCAAGTCAAACCTGTTCAGATCAGTAGATGATTCAACTATAGATATGGTCTCAATTCTCCCTCCTGTTCACTGTTGGGTTTGAAGAATATCCAGTCTTGGGACATGAATTTTCCTGCTTGTAAATTATGTTGTCTTCATGACCTCACATTAACAGGATTGCCAGCAAACACTGGAAAGTGTTCTACAGAGTATGAAGCAGCTAAAATGAAAATCAGCTCTTCCAAAGCAGATACTTATTTTTTGGAAGAAAAGGTGACTGTTCTTGGCAGGTGAAAGGCAAACAGCTATGCATAGGAAGAGGCATTTAACTAACTTGGTGTTTTGTTCATAGGCAAGAGTGAAGGGAACAAATTGATGACTGCAGCTGTGACAGAGCTTCGGCAATTGTACCAGACTGTACTAGAATGGTGAAGCAAGAGCCAAGTTCTGGACAAAACTAGTAGTTCACCAAGCTATTTCCTCATCCACATCCTGGTGTAAAAGCCTCTCATGTAGTGATCAAACAAACGAGACTATAAAAGCAAATGGCAGAAATGAGGTCCTTTCACAAGGTATTTGGGGTCAGTAACCATGACTGATATCACTGAGCTCCTCATTCTAAGTACAGACAGTGCTACATCTGTAGGAAATGTGGCAGCTGATGGGTTTGGGTGCCTAGAAAGGATGGGCCCCTAGGCACATCCATACAGGATGTATACCAAGCTGCCCTACTAGGAAGAGGCTGGAGGGCAAACAAAGTATTTTGGACTGCTTATAGCAGGGACTTATAGACAAATACTGCAATGTCAATTTGCATCCATGCAAAAAAGTGTTGAAATTCAGAAATGATGCATAAATGCATGTCTTTTTAGCTGTAAGCCACTACATGCAGAGAACTTCTAAATATTAGCACAGTGCAAGTTCTCAGTGTCAGTCTATGAATCGCAGTCTACATTTTTTACAATCCCTGATGACAGCTAGGAATTCCATAGGATGAACTGGGGAGTCCTGACTGGAAAGGAATGCCTGGTCTGCCATGACTAGAGCACTACCACCATTACCTTTAGTAGGATGTGGTTTAGAAAATGGATGCAGGCTTATCTGAACTGTTTTTCTATTTTATAAATGGGTCCTGGCTGAAAATGGGCCCGCATGGTCCAACATACCTATCTAAAACAAACAGATAAAATCTTCATAACTAGGCAAGACATTATATTACAATGATTTGGGAGATTATCAATACTTACTACCCATTATACCTTTCAGTCAGCCCCATAGTACCCATTTCTGACTAATTTAAATTCCACACATTTCTACCATCTCATACAATGCACAGACATGCAGCTTTTTTCTCATACACACACCCCTACTCTCTCAAACAGTAACACATGCACTTTACCTCTCATACAAACAGAAAGACTTAATTTAACTTCCATACATACACACACGTATATACACATACACTTTCCCTCACATACAGAAGCACAGTTTAAATGACAAACACACACACACACACACACACACACACACACACACACACACACACACACGCATACACTTACCTTTTTTTTTAAAATGTGGAGTTAGGTTCAGTACTAGGCTAACTGCCCTTGCGAGCCATTGTAAGTCTAGCCAATTATCCCTTGCGAGAATCAAACCCTGCACCTTGTGTTTGTAAGGCAAACACCTTACCCATTAGGCCATCCTCCCAACAAGTTACATGTATTGGTAGCATATCTGAATATGACTGCACATTCTTTTTTATTGGACTTTACTAATGGAACTTTCTGGGTATCTGTCTTCCTCATTGTTCTTGTTTCTGTCTGCAAATCCTGGTATTTTATTTCTTTTTTGTCTATGTGTACATAAGACATTATAATTACTGCATGTAGCAACTTCAATGATCAATGGTATTTTTTTTTTCTTATTTTCTTGGATTACCATATCTGGTTTTCTCTCATCTTTTTTCAACTGTACTAAATGGATAATCCCATGTGATATAAATTTTCTGCAATGCTTTGTGGTTCATGTTTCTAATCCTTCTCAACTGTTTCAATATTGTAGTGTTTGCACAATCCCCAATGCATCAGTCTTGCCACATTATTGTGCCTTTCTGTATACAGGCCCTGTGCCATTAGTGTATCACACCTAGCAACAAGATGTGTGACTGTTTTCAGTTCTTTTTTACAGAACCTGCTTTTGTCTGCTTCTCCCACATGCTAAATAGATTTTGTATACCAATGTGTACATAGTCCATAATCCTGGGCCACCAGTATTACCCTGTCATCTTTTAGTATCAGTTAACCTCTCCTTAACCATTCCTGTATCAACTCCTGATTGACATGAAGTTGCTCGAGGAGATCTCTATACTTGCCACAATATTTATGCCTTTTCAATATTTCTTTCTTTCTCGTATGATCCTTCTTATATTCTTCCTTTAGTTTTTTGGAGCATTCAATTACTACCAGATTTTTGTCTGGTTCTGGTAAAACTTCCATTCCCACTTGACAGCAATATGCTTCTGCTAAACTAAGCAGGGGACGCCATCTTAAAATTTTTCTCGTCATGTTTCAAAATGTTCACTATGTTTGGATCTGGTGAGGTCAGCAGATATGTATGTAGTCACATGACTGCAGATCTGTACATGCAATCAATTTAAAGGAAGCCCATATCTCCCGCAGAATGAGGAATATATATAAAAATCAGTGTATACCAAGATAATATCATTTAATAAGCATAAAGAATTTTTCTTATTTTCCTGTCCAACTGATCATGTACCTTTAGGGGCCAGTTAATTACCCTCAAACTTTAAGTTAGTACAGGAACAGCAAATTGGTTTATAGCTTAGACTTTATTCCTAGATCCTATACAAATTACAAATCCCCAACTATTTATACACTTCCTCTTGCTAAAGTTCCTTTATATCACATTCCTGTCCCAGATTAATATCTCTCTCTCTCTCTCTATATATATATATATATATGTATCTATATACATATATATATATATATATATATATATATATATATATATATATACATATATATCCTCCCTCGATCCAAGAAGACTGGTGCGCAATGTATTAAGTGCACGGATAGTAAATTCAGCCACCACTAAACTCCAGCACAATAACTGTAGCCCAAATAGATTAAAATAACATAAAAATAAAAAACACAACACTCAGGAAAGTGCCATTCCATCCTTTAATGGCAGACATGTTCCGCCACACCCAACACTGACATCCCTACATATTGTTGCTCATAATATTCTATTAATAATCTAATGAACATATTAGATGCCATAAGTTGTACTTGTCACCATTTTTGAATAAACTGTTCATTCTCCTTCCCAACTCCAGGTTTCACATAAACTCTAAGACCTCTGGGGGCTATATTAGCTGTAGAATAAGCCCTAAGTAACTTCCTATGCCAAACATTAGACAGTGCCTTTCTCATTATGTCCGTAAGTTGCATGAACTGTGATTCTAAATCTTTTTTATTGGTGGCCCCCTGTGATGCCACAGCTCCTCTTTTCATATTAAATGAGGTCAAATCATCATTACCTGTGGCCAAATTATCCAAAAATGTTTTTAAATCATGTATTTCTGCCATTTTTAAATGGACCTATCAGCCACCTTTCACTGTGTGTTGAAACACCCTATTACAATGTGCTCTAAACTATTACCTAAAAACAGTTAGATAATGTAGGTAAGCAATTCCGAATATATAACCATTGCTTGTTATTCCATGGTGTAATCCCATAAAATAAACCTAAATTTAAAGCACAGCTGAACGTTTATTATGAGAAGTAGAGTATCGATAAATATTAAGTCACAGTAATCTTAATTGCTAAATAAATTGCCACTATATACATTCAAGCAGCATAAATATACTTTGACAAATGTGGAAGTTTAGCTATCATTATATGGCTTAAAAGGTCAAGATAGCAACATAAAGTTTGTTTGTATCTTTCGGCTTTTCCCGGTTACGGGTCGCCACAGTGGAACTCTGGTCCGCTAATGATTGGCAGTAGATTTTTATGTGCTGGCTTGCCGGGCCTAACGCACAACCTTCAATGAAGGAATGCCCATTCACGCATGTTGACACACAGAAGACGCTCTAACTGAGAATCGAACAGGCAATGTCTAACTGTGAGGCGACAATGCTACCACAACACCACCACTGCAGTATAAGTCCCATTTAATAAACACGGCCTCTTCTGGCCTTTCCGCTAGGCGCCTGCCTTACACAAATGTATTCTTCCACAACACTTTGATGTTAATCACAATTGTCTCTTATACACCTCATAAAGTCACAAAAATTCTTTTGCAACTGCCAAAAATGTACCTTACTGTCAATATGGTTCCAAAAACCCGGATAGCAATGTCCACTTGTTGTTTTGGCAACTCGCCTCAATGTCAAAAAACAATCAGTTCTCCTCGCTCCTGCAGGCATTAAATTCAACCAGGACTCGGTTTCTTGAAACTTTAGTTCTTCCGTCATAACACCAAATAACTGCTAACCCCACAAAATGTCACACTCCACCACTCTCATTCGATCCAAAAGAAACCACTGGCTCCATTACCACGCCAAATACATGTTTCCTTCCACTGATTTCCCTTCACATGGCGTTCCTGGCTCCGAAATTGCTTTAAGAGATTGAAATTCTTCAGACCCCATCAAGGGCCTGCGATATACATCAGCACTTCATACATACATCCTCCCTCGATCCAAGACTGGTGGCATCTAATATGTTCATTAGATTATTAATAGAATATTATGAGCAACAATATGTAGAGATGTCAGTGTTGGGTGTGGTGGAACATGTCTGCCATTAAAGGATGGAATGGCACTTTCCTGAGTGTTGTGTTTTTTATTTTTATGTTATTTTAGTCTATTTGGGCTACAGTTATTGTGCTGGAGTTTAGCGTTGGCTATATATACACACACACACACACACATATATATATATATATATATATATATATATATGTGTGTGTGTGTGTGTGTGTGTGTATATATATATATATATATATATATATATATATATATATATACACACACACACATGCACACACACACACACACACACACACACACACACACACACATAATTTGCGCTCCTTTTTTTTTTTTTTTTTGATGCTGCAGTTTTTCTGCTTTAAACATTGCTTTTGCATATTCATCAACACCAAATGGCATTCTTATATCATCTGAAAAAGTTTTAACCACATACTGTTGTGATTTCAACTCCCCATCTGCTGAAATATATGGTTTTAAGTCTTCCACAAAAAAGTAAATGTAAAGTCTTTAAACAAGGTTGTTTTCTGAGAGACAAGCTGTGACAATGGCTTAATCTGTTCTGCAAACAGCTTAATAAGTTAAGGGCAAGATAAAAAAAAAAAAAAAAAAACAGCAGTGGCAAAGAATCACATTGGAATATCTCCCTTTGAATTTTTATCCATCGGATAAAACTTTGCCCTATGTCATTGCTTAGTTGCAAAGTGGTTTGCCACTGTTTCATGTTCGCTGTAATATAGCTGATCAATGTAGGGTGCATCTTATATGTCTGTAAGCATTCCTTTATCCATTAATATCGGATGCTGTTAAATTTTTTATTTTTTTTTTAATTATCCATGCCACATTTAGATTCTTTGCCTTTTTTCAATTCTTTATTACGACTTTATTTAGCAACAAACAATTCTTTGTTTCATATGACTTTCTTTTGTTTTGTTATCCTTATGCTCTGTTGCTATAATTTAGTATTTTTCCTAAAGGACTATAAACGCTGTCAGTATCAGTTCTAGTAAATACTGTGTATATCATTGGAAGGCAAGTTATTAGTCTATAGTTTTTAGGATTGTCTGCAGGTCTTAAGGAGGAATATGATTTTTCCTCTTGTTAACCAGTTTGGTGTCTGTTTAGGATGTGCATATATATAACATTCTTACAAAGATGCTAAGACTTTCAGCCAAAAGTTAGGTACTGCGTCTGGGCCCAGGGTTTTCCAATTAATAGCTTTTCTTAAATTTATTTTTTTCCGTATGTTGCTTCACTCCATTTTGTATCCTTACATTAGGACACCTTCCTTTTTCCTTTTCATATTTCTATCCTTTCAGCATCTTTATATAAAGTTCCACAGGGTCTTCATAAAAATTTCCACAAAAATGTGTTTATTTCTGGGGGGTTTTTTTGGTGGTGTTTCTATTCCTTTTCCTTTGTTTTCAAGTTTTCTATAAAACTTTTTGGATCATCAATAAATTGCTTATTTTGTATTTTCCTTTAGGTTTATCTGCATATCTTCTAAGATTTTCTGCTTTTATGTGCTGATATTTTTAGTTTATTATTTGCATTAGTGTATGATAGATCCTGGTCTATTTTGATAGTGTGCATTTCTTTTACCATGTATATCTTTCCTAAGTAGTTGATCTTTTTCCTCTTCTGTATTTTGCTAATAGTGATACTTCTTGTCTTAACTGCTTTACACATTCTCTATTTGATGCTTCCATGGTGGCATTTTATTTCCTCTGTTCTTTCCTTTATTGATCTATGTTTTTGTGGTTAAGACTTCATCTATTATTAATTTAGCTGCACAGTAATATTTCCAGTTTATTTCTGTTATGTCACAAGAATTTCTCTTAATAGTCCTAAGTACTGTTTAAATCTGTTTTACCAGTCTTCTAACGTTTGTGATCTTACTTACTTTCTGTAATCTAGTTCATTCATTGGTCTTAATAAGTCTATCCCTCTGTATTAAATGAGGCAGCTCTTCCCTTACATAATTTTCTTCTAGACTGTAAGCACCTGTTTTGCTATCCATTTCCTGGAGACTGCTGATCACCAGAAAGCTTAATGACTGCTTTACAGGTGACAGCTTGAAATCTGTGCTTATATTCTGATCCTGGTGAGAGTAGGAGCAGAGTGCATTGATTCCTGATTCTTTCTGCTTGTAGACTGAGTGTCTGTGCTTAACATACCTGATTGGTCTGGTTGCTATTCGAGGCATCTACCAGAAAAAGGCTACAAGCCTGCAGACCCTTGTATCATCTGGGACAAAACTGTGGATCACCAAACAGGCCATCACCTGCTTCTCTTCTTGGGATTGGTGCTAACATTTTGCTTCTGGTGAGAGAAGAAGCAAAGGAGTATTGTATCCCAACAGAGTGAAGCTGTGGTGAGACCAGCATTAGTAGTAGCCAGGCAGTAGCCATTCATGCGACTTCCCTCTTTTCATCATTCTTGACAAGCTAATTCTTTATTTTTCAGTAAGTGCTGCTTGATTTCTTTCTACCTTCAGAATAACTGCCTAAATAATTCACTCTTAAATTTTCAGGGTCTACATATTAGTTTCCACTCAAGTGTTTGGCAGTGCTCTGTACAGACTCAGACACCTTGAGTGACATTTTTCCTGTAAAAGAAATATATAATGAAACAGCTCCATTATTTAGTAATAATGACCATCCCTCCTGGTATGTCTAAAGGTCAGTTCTCTGTGCTTTCTCCTCTTAACCTGGTGAACTTGGACATTCTGAGGCAGTGTAGTAACTGTGTCATGTACATAGACAACCCTCTCCTCTTACCTCCCAACACTCAGACTTGTGACAGATGCATTTATATATCCAAATTGGAAGCATGCATTCTCAAGCCAAGACTGGAATAGGTGGTCAAGAGAAGAAGGTCAACACCTGCACCACACCACATGCAACACATAGCCCTCCAGAACACCCACCATCACAGCTTTCATATAAAAATGCAAACCACACACCCACCTTCGCAGAGGCTCTCAATAGAAATCTACCCAAATAGCAGAGACATCCAAGGTAGAAATGCACTCCACCACCACAACACAGCACAAACCACAAGACACATAGGCCACCTACACAGTGCACCCCTCAACCTATGCCCCTAAGGCAAAACAGCTTGCCCAATACACTAATCACAGGTGACTCAATAGTGAGGCACACTGATGTCCCACTCACTAGGTTGAATAAGGAAATGGTAACAGTCAGCTGTCTATCAGGTGCCAGTATCCGACACATAACACATGCACTCAGGTCACTCCACAACAAGTACAAGTATGAATCTGTCACTGTTCATGTGGGTGTGAATGACCTGAGATGCACCTCCCTGGACTACATGAAAAGGAGTTCTAGGATTATGTGGCCCAGGCAGGTTTGACCCTAGCCCTAAGTAGCATTCTACTGCCGCCCAGAATGATACCCCATTACAAGCAGAAAATGACTGACTTCAACAATTGGCTACATTTCTGGTGGCATTCTAAGGGGATCCAGCATCTGTCTGCTTGAGATGACATGATTGACAGACATCGATGCTTTGCCAGAAATGGCCTGCATCTGTCACGCCTGGGTTTCTGAATACTGGCTATGGCTCTTGCCACCCCTATAGTGCCTTTTTTAGGCAATGTTCCAAAAACCAAATTACCACAATAACAACTAGAAATAAATGTAATCTGATAGTCATGCTGCTCAATGCTAGAAGTCTAAATCTCAAGATGCACTTGCTCGAAGCACTCCTCAAAATGGAGAACATCAACATTTGTGCTGTAATGGAGACCTGGTTTAAAGTAGCAGAAAGTACCCCTGCACTACCAGGCTATAACTCATTCCGCATCTTTCAGCCCCAGAACATGGACCAAAGCTCCAAAGGCAGTGGTGTCTCCATATTCATAAAGGATATGCACACCTCCAGACTAGTAGCCCAGCATAACGCATCTGAGATACTTCAGGTACAACTAACATTGAGTAAGACAGCGATTCAGGTCATAGCCTGCCATAGGTCCCCAGCCATGTCCCAAGACTCTCACTCCATGTTCCTAAGCACCCTGGAAACTATTAGGGTCCAACCCAACACTCTCATACTAGGTGACTTCAACTACCCCTCCATCAACTGGGAAAACTACTCATGCACCAATACACTGGCCCAATGCTTCCTGGAATTCATCTATTCCAGTACCCTGGATCAGCTCATTCTAGAGGAAGCAACATCCTTGACCTGGTTATTACTAACATGGGCAACTGTTGCTCTACGCCAATAGTCAATTGCTCCCTGGTTAGATCCGACCACAAACTAATCACCGTGGAAATCTAAATCTCACCCACACCCCCTGCAAAGGTAACCACCATGAAAAACTTCTCCAAAGCTTACTTTGGGCTCCTAAAAACAGAGGTGGCTAACTTTACAGCACCCATATCAATGGAAAATAGATGCATGACTGCCAAATCATACACCAATGCACTGTATGAACATGTACATAAATGCATGGAACTAGCCATACCCAACAGAACCAAGACGCTCTCCTCTAAAAAAAGGAAGCCAATCTGGTGGTCCCCTGCCATTAATAAACTCTACAACAGAAGGAAGAAACTGTTGAAGAAAAAGGTGTAGTCCAAAGACTTGAAAAACTCCTTTATTAGTCTCAACAAAAAGTTGAGATCCCTCAACAAAACCTCTAAAGCCAGCTATGAAGGCAGAATTGCAGCAGACACTAAAAACAACCACAAAAGCTTCTATAGTTATACCAGGAATCTCCATGGCAATACCCAGATTTGCTCTTAGTTACTGCACAATGGTACCTCCTATACTGAGCCAAAAGATATTGCCAACATACTGGCCGACAGATTCAGTGCCAACTTTACACCTCTCTCCCCCCTAAAGGACCAATCACAATACCGGAGGAATGCCAGGCACTCAGCATTACTGCAGCACACATTAAAGTTGCATTGTCCACGGCCAAGAATACAGCTTCCATGGGACCAGACAATAACCATGGATGTGTTCTACATGAACTACAAAGTAAACTGGTACCATATCTGTGTGACCTGTTTAATCACAGCTTCACCTCAGGCTTTGTCCCTACCGAATGGTACACTGCTACAGTCATCCCTCTCCATAAAGGGGAAGTGACTACAGACCCTGGGAATTACCACTCCATTAGCCTGACAAGTCTGATATGTAAGGCTATGGAGCACATCATCATGGACCTAATTAACAAGGATATAGGGAATCTTCAAACTCTACCCATGCAATATGGTTTTGTGAAAGGTAGATCATGCCTGCTCAACCTGGTTGACTTCTTTGAGTCAGTCACCAGAGCTGGAGATGAGGTAAGGCAGTTCATACAGCCTACCTCAATCTGGCCAAGTCATTTTATACCATTCACCACTCAGGAATTATTGATAAACTCACCAAACCAGGCATCAACCCCTATATCACTAGGTGGGTTGCAAACTGGCTCACAAATAGTACCCACAATATGAAAGTAGCGGACACCAAGTCATACTGCCGACCAGTCATGAGTGGAGTCCGACAGGGATTGGTCCTGTGTCCTCTCCTGTTTGGCATCTACTTCTCAGAAGTCCAGGCCAACATGGAGGGACTATGGCTGACCAAGTTCACAGACGACTGGCAAGCTGGGAGCCATTATTAACTCCCTAAGTGATGCAGACATCCTACAGAAAGGCCTCACTGAGACCAATGACTGGTGTCGAAACCATGGCCTTAAGCTTAATGCCAAAAAAATGCTTCATCATCCTCTTTGGAAAAAACTCAGTTCCCATTAATTACCACATCGATGGAAGCCCACTGAACACTGAAGGCATTATAAGAGATCTGGGTACACAGGTTGACACCAACCTCTCCTTCGACCACCACATTGCCACTGTGGTCAGAAAGTCCTTCTATGTGGCACATCTCATTACTAAGGGTTTTGCATCCAGGAAGAAATAGGTCATCTCTCTATACTCTTCCTTCATTAGGCCAATCATTGAGTATAATGCCCCATTTGGCATGTACCTCACTAGACACATGCAACAGCTGGAAAGGCCATAAAATTACCTCACAAAGAGGATCCTAGGCCTTAAACACATGTCCTACATGGACAGACTCAAAAAACTCCAGCTATTCTCTGTCTCATATCGTCTACTAAGAAGTGATCTCTGCTTGACTTACAAAACCATGTCTGACCCAGCTCTGTTAGAAAAGCTACATCTAAAGAAATTCCAATCCCTCTGCACCACATGCTCCAGGGACTTCAACCTCATTACCACAATCAGCAGAACATGCTTGAGGGATAGGTTCATAACCCAGAGACTGCCCATGCTCTGGAATAGACTTCCCATACATGTCAAGCAGAGCATCTCACTGGCCCTCTACAAGACAAATCTTGATGAGTGGATGGGAAATAGAAAGTTCACCCCGGGGATCATTCCATTGGCTGTACTTGATAGAGGCACTGGGAACTAACATCGGGCGGCACAATGCCAGGGCACTTCTATGGGCTAGGCTTGTAAACGCTCCAGGGCCATTAGCCTAGTACACACCTATGAACTTATGAAGTATTCTACAGAAAGTTCCAGAACATCTTCCTGTGGCATATCCTCTTCAGATGCACTCTGTTTCATCTGCTGCTCTTTCAGGTGGAAACTCATTGGCCCATCACTTCACAACATTGCATATGTCAGAGTTACTACTGTTTCCTGCTTCTTCCCTTGCTGTGCAACTTCAGCTGAACTGTTGTACCAGTCTCCTAGAAAAGGCTGCAGAGCTTCACAGTGTGTCAGCTGTTCAGGTGCCTTCCGCTCCACCTGTTCCCCTTAATCTGGGGATTCATTGTTCCATCATACTGTGGCATTACTTGTGTTGCATTTTCTACACTAAATCCTCCACTTCAGAAATAATCCATAACTTCAATTTTGATTTAACTTCTTTCTTACTAAAACTCTTTTCTACTTTCCATATTTGTTTTTTCTTCTTCGTATTGCAAAATTTTCCATGTTCAGGTACCTTTGCCTGTGTTTCTCTTTAAATATTTTTGGTACTTTTTTTATATTAATTAGATTTGATTTCACCTTTGCATAAATATCACATCACACCAGATCTCTTTTTTCCCCCAAGTCCTTACATCTACTTCAGATACCTCCCACCCCACTTACTGCTCATTAATTTGGCGATTAATTGTTTGATCATGCTGGGACATTACCAGTACTGCATTTTCTACAATAAATTCTTCACTTTGCAGTCAATCCATGACTCTATTTTTTTTAACTTCTACCTTACTAATCCTTTGTGGTAGATCTCCTCTTTGCTTTCTTATTTTTATATTATGAAATTTTACATACCTGGATGCCTTTTCCCGTATTTCTCTTCAAATATCTTTGGAGCTGTTTTTTTTTTTATTGATTAGTTTGGCTTTCTCCTTTGCATAAAAACTGCACCATATCATAGCTCTTTTTTTTCCTCATGTCCATGTTTCTTTTTTTTAACTTTCAAAAATCTCTGGGTTTTGTTCTTTACATTTTTGCACTTTCTCTGTCACTTTTTTTCCAGGCAGCCTGAGGTTTCTTTGTCTAGGTAATGTTTTTCATGGATCTATTGTATTAACGAATGCAAATTTTTATTTGAAATTTTTTGGCATTTTTTGCTTGGGCAAGTATTTTCTTTCCTCTAATTTCTCTCTTAATCTTTAATATTTTCTATATGAAAATTATTGGCTTCTTGCATGTGTAATAGTAACAACACATAATTTCTTCCTTATTCTCAGTAGTTTGTTTAGTTATTTTTATGCACTACTACTTCCTTCTACAATGTTACATCTTCTCTGGTTACATTCTACACAGTCACAGCTACCCACAGGCACAGTGAGAAGGTAAGCTGCAGCAGGCAACCTGATCTGACAAGTAGTATATGTGAAACTTTATAAGTATAATTGAATTATTTTGTCTGTGTCTAAGAGTATACACACATAGTAGAACTGTGCAGCACACAAGTAAGATAACAGTGCACATTGGGTATGTCAAGACACAATAACTAATATGCATAAGCCTTTCCAGCATGACTGTTTAACAGAGGTCTAAACAGCAGCTGACTCCACCCCTTTTACTTTTTCAAGTTTGTGTTTCTCAGCATATCACAAGACAATGTTGACCCAACAACCTTAAAAAGGTGTATTTCTGAATTGTTTTGCAGTGTAGCTCCCACTAACCTTCATATTTATTAGTGTACAAGCTCTCCTTGCTTCCATTGGTTACTTAAATCTTGTTAAAATATTTAAACAACCACTGATCAGTTTTTTTACATCCATTATCATCACAAGAAATACTTTATTCAACAACTGCAGCGTTAGAAGTGTAACAAAGATATTGAGCTTACCTTCAGCAATTAATATTCATGCTTTCTTCAAGTTAATTATCTTCCACAGGTAAAGATCCTTTCCAAATCAGAGTTCAGTGTTGTCTTTCATACCATGATGAGTCTTACTGCAGGCTTTGGGCTTTATGCCATGCAAATTCGACATTCTAAGCACAATGATTATGAAAATGAGGATTTAACTTATGACTGTCTCTGAATCCCTCATGCAATATCTTATAAATGTATGTTAACTCTTCACCTAAGCCAGCCCATGTCCAAACCTGACAACTTACTTACGAAAATCCCTTCCATAGCACTAACACTACACAAGGCTTTTCAGACACATAATGCAAACAACACACACATACAACACTACATCTATCCCGTTACTTAGCTCTTACTCTAACCCTAACCCACAAGCATTCACACATGCACTCTTACCATCTGTCCTCCATACACAGGCCTAACTCTAACCGTAAACTGCAAACACTCGCACACACTCTTCTGTCCCCTAATGGTACATCTGAAAGTTTCAGCATTAAGAGATGAATCTTACACTTTCCTTCTATAATCAAATTTTACCATTTGGCATATTGACATATACAACATTTGACAAACTGTGCATTCATTAACTTGAATATTCTACAGCTTGGATATATACGGCATTCTTTCAACAAACAGAACATTTGATAAGACCATACATGCTATATATATATATATATATATATATATATATATATATATATATATATAGTTTCATTCATTTTATCATATCTAATTTTCTTGAATGTCAAACTATATTCAGAGGCTGCTTTATTAATGGCTGAATTGTGTTTGCTCAAATATTATTTTTTGTCAAGAATATGCACCTGTATGCAGTTTAGCAGGAAAGTGTGTAGGTGAATGAGCACATTTCATTTGCTTACACTTCTACACTCTGCTAACAGGGGGTGTGAGAAGGGAGCTGATGGTTAGTGAGCTGAAGCAGAGTATTAGGGTTGGAGAGGCAGAGGAGAGTTTTAGGACTAGTGAGTGAGAGGACATTTACAGTTAAGGAGTGCAATGAGTGTTTTAGTGTTAGGGAGCAGTTAAGCCATTTACATTTACAAAGTAGGAGGGGAGTTTTAGATTTAGGGAAATGTCAAGGAATTTAGGTTTGGGGAATAGAAAGTGAGTTTTAGGGTTAGGGGTTGTCCATGGAATTTACATTTAGGGAACAGGATGGGAGTTTTAAGGTTAGTGAACCATGAAACAGAGCACAAACTATATGAAAATAGTCCTGTAGCACAAAAGCAAGAACGGACAACTGACCGTAGGTTTCACTATTTATTATAACAAGAAAATGGTAAGCGCTTTCAGCTGTGTTACTCCAGCCTTCATCAGACAAATTCAAAATGCTGCTTATGCCAATTTATAATGCTACTGATGCAATCAATAATCCAATAAACCAATTCATTATTCAATCAAATGCTTATTCAATCAAATGCTGATACAATATGTATATATATATACACAAATATTTCCTATTACATAAAATATACCTACAATAATAATATACAATATAAACTGATATAATGAATTTATTTAATATTCCTAACCTAACATAATATAATACATGTATAATTATATCCAAATAAATAATGTATATATACTTAAGAATACATATAATATATATATATATATATATATATATATATATATATATATATATATATATTTTTTTTTTTTTTTGAAACCTATAATGAATAAAAATGTCTTCAGAAATTTATAGTAAGTGATATATGATAATACAATAAAAACATATTAAAAAATATATTAAAAAACATATTGGAAAATACACCTATATTTACCTATTAAGAGCTCTTAATTTTAAAATACTAGTAATAGAAATAGAATCATTTAATCCTGGGAATACTGTGGCATTTAAAAATACTTGCCACCAATATTCTTTAGACTCTAATATAATCTTCCAAGGACCTATTCTAGGTGAAAGAATAACTTGTTCCAATACTAAAAACTTGAATTTATGTGTTGAATATTGCTCTATATGCCTATATAATGCATTATTTTCTGAATGCCTACTGATATCATAGACATGCTCATAAATTCGCTGCTTTAATTTTCGTTCAGTTTTACCTATGTAATAAGCTGAACATTGTGTACATAAAGCTGCGTACCCTACCCCAGAGGTATTACAGTTATATCTTCCTTTTACTTGTATACTGACATTATTAATGCATACCTGCTCGGTTTCCATAATGTATGAGCAATACCTACACATATTACATTTTCTCATAGAACCTATATGATTTCTCTGTGAATTTGAAACAGCATTACACCAATCCTTTAAATTCCTATCCCTTTTATATATAATAGAAGGGTATGCCCCTAATAAATTTACCAACGGCACATCCCCTTTTATAAAAAAACATTTTTTTATGATTAACTCCTTTATACACTCCGAATCCTGCGTATAAGTAGTAATAAAAGATGTATTAGCCTTATTGAAAGTACCCATATTGCAATGTGGGTCACCACCAAAACTATTATTATTCCCCATTGTTTCTGAAAACTGTTCAATAGTGTCTTGCTCTATAGAATGTGAAATAATGAATTCATATCCTTCCAATAATGGTCTATAAAAAACACTTTTTCTCTTAATGACCACTTCATGCAATATAGTTTGAACAAATTGCTCTGGATATTCCCTATTTTTAAACATGCTAACTATATACTGACATTCATTGATGAACTCATCATAATCAGAAACCATACGTGCTGCTCGCACTAACTGCCCCTTCAGTACAGCTTTTTTTACATGCTGAGGGTGATGACTTTGAAAGTGCAAAAATTTGTTAGAATATGTTTTCTTACGATGTATATTAGCTTTTAATTTTTTATGCACCCAATCCTTTTGCAAGAGTACATCCAGATATGCTATAGTTGGGTATCACTTGGTTCACTGATTTCTTTTTTGAAATTATACGTACACCTCAGGATTAACTTAATGCACTTGTTGATCTTTTGGAACTTGTTCTATCTAATAATTATATTTATCATGATGGACATTATTTCAAGCAAATTAAGGGGGTGGCGATGGGCTCTCCTGTAGGTACCTTATATGCAAATGTCATCATGGCGGTGTGGGAGCATAGATTTTTGTTCCCATCTGAGTTTATGCAATATATACGGTTATATAGTCGGTTTTTGGATGATCTATTTTTCCTTTGGAATGGACCCATAGAGTTAATTGAAGTATTTATCAAATATATAAATTCTACTACTGATTTTTTGGTTTTTACATACAAGTTGGATAGTAATAGTATAGCATATCTGGATGTACTCTTGCAAAAGGATTGAACAGTTTTCAGAAACAATGGGGAATAATAATAGTTTTAGTGGTGACCCACATTGCAATATGGGTACTTTCAATAAGGCTAATACATCTTTTATTACTACTTATACGCAGGATTCGGAGTGTATAAAGGAGTTAATCATAAAAAAATGTTTTTTTTATAAAAGGGGATGTGCCGTTGGTAAATTTATTAGGGGCATACCCTTCTATTATATATAAAAGGGATAGGAATTTAAAGGATTGGTGTAATGCTGTTTCAAATTCACAGAGAAATCATATAGGTTCTATGAGAAAATGTAATACGTGTAGGTATTGCTCATACATTATGGAAACCGAGCAGGTATGCATTAATAATGTCAGTATACAAGTAAAAGGAAGATATAACTGTAATACCTCTGGGGTAGGGTACGCAGCTTTATGTACACAATGTTCAGCTTATTACATAGGTAAAACTGAACGAAAATTAAAGCAGCGAATTTATGAGCATGTCTATGATATCAGTAGGCATTCAGAAAATAATGCATTATATAGGCATATAGAGCAATATTCAACACATAAATTCAAGTTTTTAGTATTGGAACAAGTTATTCTTTCACCTAGAATAGGTCCTTGGAAGATTATATTAGAGTCTAAAGAATATTGGTGGCAAGTATTTTTAAATGCCACAGTATTCCCAGGATTAAATGATTCTATTTCTATTACTAGTATTTTAAAATTAAGAGCTCTTAATAGGTAAATATAGGTGTATTTTCCAATATGTTTTTTAATATATTTTTTAATATGTTTTTATTGTATTATCATATATCACTTACTATAAATTTCTGAAGGCATTTTTATTCATTATAGGTTTCAAAAAATATATATATATATTATATGTATTCTTAAGTATATATACATTATTTATTTGGATATAATTATACATGTATTATATTATGTTAGGTTAGGAATATTAAATAAATTCATTATATCAGTTTATAGTGTATATTATTATTGTAGGTATATTTTATGTAATAGGAAATATTTGTGTATATATATATATATATATATATACATATTGTATCAGCATTTGATTGAATAAGCATTTGATGGAATAATGAATTGGTTTATTGGATTATTGATTGCATCAGTAGCATTATAAATTGGCATAAGCAGCATTTTGAATTTGTCTGATGAAGGCTGGAGTAACACAGCCGAAAGTGCTTACCATTTTCTTGTTATAATAAATAGTGGAACCTACGGTCAGTTGTCCGTTCTTGCTTTTGTGCTACAGGACTATTTTCATATAGTTTTAAGGTTAGGAAGCAATTGTGGAATTTAGGTTTAGGGAGCAAGAGTGGAATTTTAGGGCTAGGGATGGATTGGAGAATTTGGAAATTTAACTTTCGGGAGCAAGAAGGGGGTTTTAGGGTTAGGAATTAGTCAAGGACAGTCAAGGCCCTGAGAGAATTGTGTAGTATACTGGACTGTGAGAAGGTTTTGTAATTTGGGAAGACTGGACTAGTTTAACATAGGGCAGTCACCATTTTAGGTTGATCCAGAGCCAGATTCAGCAGTAGACAGCATAGGCAGTCGCTTACTTCCCCATGAAGGCTAGGGGCCCAAAACTGAATACATATGCATATACATATAAATGCACTTTGTTATTTCTTTTAAAATCGGATTATGATCCGATGATTTGCACTGTTGTGCACAATGCGCTGCTTGGCTTCTTCCACTCATAGAATGTACAGGGGCATATTTTCACTTCACGTTTTATTCACATTTTATTTTTCTACCTTAGGTATCATACAAAGCAAACACCACTAAGCAGATGCATTGGTCTGCCTCCCTCTGGCCTGATAGATGTAATAGTTCAGTTGGTTCATGGTTCGGTGGCAGGTCACACAGGTGTACATTGTCAGTTAAAACCATTACACAATTTTTGCTTTTTACACTGGAGATCTGCTGCTCATCTGTTGATAATCATCCTGCTGTGAGTCCCAACTAGGGTTGCTCCTGTTATTAAAGAAAAAAGTCAGTGTACCTGCAGCCTGCAACATCCATCCTGTGTTTTATTTTTGCCTTGGTGTGCATCTTTAAGTTTTATTATTGTATTGTATTGTTTATCTACTGAGTCCTGACCGAAGCAAGCCTGTCAGAGAAAATGGTTGTGCCTACTCTCACACATACCTTTCAGCCCATGTGTCCACCCTTGCAGGTCCATAACATTTACTTCTTTTTTCTAATCCTAATCCTCTACCAGGCGTAATAAAACAAAATCAAATTACTGAGAGAGTAACATCACTAGTATAACATGAAAGGGGGTGGGCAGGCAGCAACCAGACCTTTTTCCATTGGTATATTCTTGGATTTACAATGGGCATGCTGGTTGTGTTGACCAATCAGCATTCTCGTTTTTGAATATTAATGGCCAGTCATTGTATAATACAATGTACACAAATAAATGGACGTATTTTCTACTTCTTACTCCTGCTCTTCTTATTTAAAATCACACATCTCAGTCGTATTATGTAGCTGCTGTTGCTGTTTCTAATCTTGATCTGGTAGTTTTGTCTAAGATCATTTACTTTATGATCTAAAAATAGTAAATGCTGTCAAAAGAGCCAACCTGTTGCCTGAGCACGTCTTTCATTTTTTTTTTGTTTTGATCATCATCAAAGTTTAAATTCTACCTGAGCTGTTAAGGTTCTACATTGTTAGTAAATTCATAATACTTTAATTGAGGAGGTAACATATTTAACAATCTTGCCACTAGTGACCAATAACACACATTGGATTGTATACTTCTACTACTCGTCCAGCTTCATGTTCTATAATTTAATTTATAATTTATAATCATTACTATCAGTTGTTTCTCTAGGTCACAAAATAAATAAATTAATAGATAGATAGATAGATAGATAGATAGATAGATAGATAGATAGATAGATAGATAGATAGATAAATAGACAGATAGATAGATAGATAGATAGATAGATAGATAGATAGATAGATAGATAGATAGATAGATAGATAGATAAATCAATCAATAAATGTTTAAGGTCATAGCATATCCATCACAGTGCATTATAGCCCCCTCCCCAAGCCACTCATAGGACCACTTTTGTAATGGGGTCTCCTGATAAATAACGAAAAGAAAATTGACATTAACAGTGTTGGCAAAGAGAAAGGGATATGGGAATCCTAATTAAAAGACCTGCTCTGGTCGATTTTTTTTTTTTTTTTTTTTTGTAGAATCCAGAACACAAGCTGCTGTTAAAAATGGATAGTTAGTAAGGCATATAAAATATCACACAATAACTATAGGAATCAATCATAACAGATTAGAAAAGATTGGGAATAGAGATTGGAAAAGCGAGTTACAAGGAAATAATGGGAGGACATAGGTATGGTTATCAAATATGCATCAAAGTCTAGAAGGTTTAGGATTTTTGCTCAACAGTGTTGCATAGCTATTTTTATATTCCAAGAAGACTCCAAAGAATTTTTCCACAGGTAGATGGCAAATGTTGGTGTTGTAATGGGGAAGAAAGAGATAACTGCAAACAATTTTTAGGGGTGTAACAAGTTGGCAAACTTTAAAAATTCCCTACAGAGTAGTCTATCAGAAACATTGGGTAAGAAAATTGGTGTAACTAAGAAACTGATTTTTTGAGCTAGGAAATAGAATGTGAATTGCCTAGACATACCAAGGTCTTGTTAAGTTTAATTCTGCTGGCTGTCAAAAATAGGAATTATACAAACAAAAGGCCACAAAACAGATGAACCAGAATGGCTTCAGTGGTGAAAAAACAATCCACTAGGCGTATAATATGTAACAAAGCAATTTATTAACAACACACAGAGGAAAAAATAAAATAAATAAATAATATTAATCCAAATGAGTCAAATCCAAGCGCTTTCGTCTCCTGTGTAGGAGACTTTTTCAAGAACAGAGCATGCCCAATAACTGAAAAGTTTTTATACTATCATTAATTAAGTTTCAAAAACAAAAGCACCAATCATTTTCTGTTTTCACTAATTGAATCCTTTGGTGTAAAGTGTGATAATTAAAGGTATAACACAATGAAATGTGCAATAAAATATGTAGTTTTACCATGAGTCAAACCAACACAAATAGTAAAAAAATGTGTGTGTGAGTGTGTGTGTATACCATTTGTGCATTACAATCAGTTGTCATGAAATTAGAAAGTAAAAATATATATTAAAAAGTATATAACTAATATAATTGTGTTAGGTTTTACACGTGCATATACATACGCACATGCTTGTGTAACCTATTCACGAAAAGTTATGAATGTATAAATGAATAATGTCTGTATGAGTAAAAGCTAAAATAAGTGTGCATATATATAACTTGTATACACAATAAAATTCATTTTGGAGGGTCAGAATGCACATAATTAATATATTAATTTTATGAATTATGTGCATTCTGACCCTCCAAAATGAATGGTATACACACATACTTTTTTTACTATTTGTGTTGGTTTGACTCATGGTAAAACTGCATATTTTATTGCACATTTCATTGTGTTATACCTTTAACTGTCACACTCTACACCAAAGGATTCAATTAGTGAAAACAGAAAATGATTGGTGCTTTTGTTTTTGAAACTTAATTAATGATGGTATAAACATTTTTCAGTTGTTGGGCATGCTCTGTTCTTGAAAAAGTCTCCTACACAGGAGATGAAAGTGTTTGGATTTGACTCATTTGAGTTAATATTATTTATTTATTTATTTTATTTTTTCCTCTGTGTGTTGTTAATAAATTGCTTTGTTACATATTATACGCCTAGTGCTTCATTTTTTTCACCACTGAAGCCATTCTGGTTCAAAAAAAGGAATTACTAGAAAATGGAAATCAATGTCTTAATCAACTGTATTTGAAGTACTGAATATTATAAGAGTGATAAAAGAACTGGAAGTGGAAATGACATCCTATTTTTTTGTGTTGTGCAGTTGTGCTAAACGGTTGAGAGAGGTATCCTATACCTATCTTAGCTGTTAAGGTTTGGACAGAATGTCCAAATTTTTGTCCCTTATTTTAGGTCTGTGTTCCTTATATCTGGCAAATCACTGAGGATATAATACTAATAAATAATAAGGCTACATACTTTCCATATCCTTCAGAAAATAACATGCTAACAACACAATTCCTGTTATAAGAGAGCAATTTGTCTTTATTTTTGGGCCTTTGCCCCTCCCCATTATTTTAGACTTTGTCCAGACTTCTTGTGCTAACAGGTTGAGAGTTATGCAGTATTCAATTAATACACAGAAGGAAAATAACAGTTCTTTTTGTACTCCTTCCAAATTCTGCCACATTACTCCAGTCAGGATAAAGGCTGTCCCTCTTAATCCCTCCTAAAGTTCATAGGTTCATAGGTAGGTACTAGGCTATCAGCCCTGGGGCCTATACAAGCCCAGCCAGAAAGGTACCCTGGCTTTTGCCACCCAAGAAAATTATTTTCCTGTGCCACTGTCGAGCAGAGCCACAGAAGTGATCCCCGGGGTGAATTTCCTATTTCCCATCCAATCATCACAATTTTTCTTGAAGAGTGCTAATGAGGAGCTTTGTTTGATATAGATAGGTAGTTTATTCCAGAGTATGGGAAGTCTCTGGGACAGGAATCTATCCCTCCGACATGTTCTGTTTATTGTGGTGACAAGGTTTAGGTCCCTAGAGCATGTAGTTCGGAGGTATTGGGATTTCTTTAAGTGGAGCATGTCCAATAGCTCTGGGTTTGACATAGCTTTGTATGTTAGGCAGAGATCACCTGTGAGTAGGCAATATGCGACGGAGTAAAGCTGGAGTTTTTTGAGATGGTCTCTGTATGGCATCTGTTTGTAGCCGGTAATCATCTTTGTGAGGTATTTCTGCAGCCTTTCCAGTTGTTGTAGATGTCTTGTGAGATACATACCAAAAGGTGCATTGTACTCTATAATGGGTCTAATGAGTGATAAGTAGAGGGAATCAATGACCTCTTTTTTCTGGATGTGGTGGAGAGCTATGATGTAGAGTTAAAGCACATTTTTACCAATATTTAATATAGAAGTGTGTTTATTTTTTTATTTTAATTTTTTTGAAAAAAGTGAATTAATTTATATTTAGACAATGACAATAATTAATTATAGAATTCATAAAATGTATATGAATTGATTTTTCTTATTGTATCTCAAGTTAATAGTACTAATATTTTGGTGTCCCTGATTGTCCCTAATTATTTCTGGTGAATGGCTGATGACTTTTGTGGAATAGGTGGTGAATAATACTGAATAATGAGAGGACACTTTTACAGTTATAGACTTCTTTTCCTTCTGTCAGTGTCTCAAGTTAATAGTAGTAATATTTTAAGTGTCCCTGATTGTCTAGACTGCTCCATGATTATTTCTGGATTTGTCCCTGATGTGTTGAGAGCTATGGATGGTGACTGCTTCTGATTATAGAAAGCAAAGCTGAAAGTTAATATAGGTATTGCTGTGGGCTGGTACACACACACACACACACACACACACACACACACACACACATACACACACACACAAATATCTAAAAAGACACACATACTATATACAGACACACATATATATTCAGATGTATACACATGCATGCAGCTACTGTAGAAAAAAACAGCACTGTTGAGTGCTTTTGTTGTCACAGTTTGCTGTTGTGCTGTGCTTCCACCTGAGGGTTGTTGGACCTCTACAGAAGGGTCTATTTAAAACTATTGTTAAGAATGCATGTGTACTAACTAAGCAGTGCCTCGGAAGTTTCAGTCAGGTATTGTGTATTTTCAATGTCATGCTTCCAAGCGGCTAAGGCTGTAGAGCCAAATTCATAGGAATGCTGACCTGTAAGTTCTTTGGTTACAGTTGCAGTCCTAAGTGTGTTTTGTACCAGAGTCCTGAATACCCTGTTCTCTGAACGTTTTGTAGTACACTCAGAGGCAGATAAAGGTATAGACTTGGGCATTAGCTCATGCACTGCCAGTCCGACATTTTGCAGTGTACTTGGGCTTTCATTGTGGGTGTTGTGTAGTGAACCTTTGCTAAGTAAATTAATGGCCTAAGATGCTTTAGTGAATTTGAGATAGTACATAAGGAAACTTTTTAACCAGAAAAATGCATTTTTATAGTTGTAATGTGCTGTGATTACAATGCCATATTTTCAAGCTGCTAAAGCTGTGGAGTTGAATGTAGAGACAGGTGTGCTGCCGAGAGAGAGGCTGAGGTTAGACTACAGTTGTGAGTTTTTCACGTGCAAATCATGTTTATCACCTGTGTAGAAAATGTAACTTTGGTTACTGTATACTTTGAAATGTGGGAAAACCTTAGGAGGATAAGGGTGATGGGCACACTGTGAGAGCACAACACTGTGCAGAAGGAGGCAGCCAAGAGAAGTTGCAAAAGTATTGAAAACATGGTAGAGCAGCAGAGATTTATGAATTATCTGTTACCACAGTTGATTTCATTATACTTGACTAGGACTATTTTTTGGATGAGATTCTGGATTCAAAGAAAACAGAAATGGAACCTTTCACTTTAGAAAATGAAGAGTCAAGCTGTGACAAAAATCTAGTCATGAAGTACATATATAGGGCTGAGTTAATGATGGTGAATAGTTTCAGACTTGTATGTCAACTGATGACGAATGCTGCAATTTCAGAAATGAGTCAAGTGATTTAAATATTTTTAGTGATGAGATGCACTTTGGCATATGTAGCTCACCTCTTGTTTTATTAACATGTTCAGATCCATATTGGTAATATGGCTTTGAAACATTACACAGCACAGGTGCAAAGACAGAACAAAAAATGCCAGCTAGTACTTGGAAGGACACTTTCATAATGCATAAGCTTGCATCTGGAGCTGCTAAAAGGAAGAAGAGAGAAGAAGAAATGGAAGCCAAAAAACAGATGGTATTCATGCAGTCTTTTCTGAGTCAAAAGTCTTCAGTGTCTTCCAGTGCATATGAGCTGCAGCCACAGTCTGCAACTTGCTCCACCACTGAAGGATCTGAATCCGCTACAGTTGTACAGATGGCAGGGTCGAGCACGGCCATGGAGCACAATATGACCAGCCAAGAAGTCTTTGAAAGTATCAGCGCCATACCTGCTGGGCATGAAGCTGCCAGTACTGAAAGCAGAGAAGGTTTGACTTCAGTGACAACTGACCAATTACAATATACTGAGAATCTACAGAAATCTACCGCTTTTATATTGAGACCACCAGCAACTGCTGAGAAACAAATGGAAGATGTTATGATTAGCTATTCTCATGATCCTGTTGAGTAGGATACTATCTCAGAAAACTTCAGGGAATACTTCTCTCACAATAGAATACAAAAGACTTCACAGATTTTTCTGCCCCAAAAAGGATATATACTGATGGGGCAAAATATTTCAGCCCTGAGCTGTATATTAGGAAAAAAAGTAATAATGAAGCTATTCCCCATCATTGGCTAATCTACTCACCATTAACAGGAGTTGTGTTCTGTGTGCTTGTAAACTGTACAGAACTTCACCTCATGCTCTTGATACATCAGGCTTTACTGACTGGAAGAATGCAGCAGTAATAAGGTTGCATGAACATGAAAATTCTGACGAACACCGCAAATGTGTCTTCAAATTTAAGGAAAGAGCACAACAAAGCCGGATAGACTGTGCCCTTGTGGAACAAGTAGGTCATGAACAAAAATACTGGTAAGAAGTTTTAAGACGGGTTGTTGCAGTGGTAATGTTCCTTGCTGAATGCGGTCTACCACTAAGAGGGACTGATGAGCTGTTTGGTTCCACACAGAATGGAAATTTTCTGGTTTGTCTCAAACTCCTCTCTCAGTTTGATCCTTTTCTTGATGAGCGCATGAAGAAGTATGGAGGTGCAGGAAGGGGGGTTAGCAGCTCTATATCCTCAACTATACTTGAGGAATTTATACAGCTATTGGGAGCCAAGGTTCGGGACACAATACTGCTGGAAGTCAAAGAGGCCAAATATTTTTCTCTTTCTCAGCCACACTAACCAACTAGCAATTGTTATATGATAAGTCAAGAAAGATGGGCCTGTGGAAAGATTCCTGGGATTTGTTCCTATTCACTATCATACAACAGAACACCTGTAAAGGACAGTTTTGTCAGTACTATCTGAGAAACATATTGACATTCACAACTGCCAAGGCCAGAGCTATGATAATGCTAGCAACATGTCTGGTAAATACGCTGGCTTACAGGCTAGATTCCTTGCTATCAATCCACTGGCAGAGTATATACTTTGCTCAGCACATTCACTAAATCTGGTGGGAACATGCAGGAACTTGTGTTGTGTGTAAAAAAGCTGTGTTTTTTTAATCTTTTTTTGTTTTCTTTTTCACATTTGTTCAAAAGCAAGTTCTACATGGGAAGTTCTAAATCACCAACTTAAGAATGAGAAAGGAACTGTAACCAACTGTGCTGTAAACAAGATGGGCTGCTAGTGCTAATTTGCCAAAAGCATTGTGGAGAGGGTTTAATTTATGTTACTGACGTACTCAGGATGTTGGAGAGGTTTACTAATGAACAAGCAGGTATGTGACATGAGGCAAAAGCTCTGGCAAACCAACTAAATTCATTTGAAAATGTTCTTATTCTGTGGGGAAATGTACTGGAGGGACTGAATGCAACAAGCAAAAGCTTGAAAAACATGAAAATCTCTCTTGCTGAAGTGGTTACAACTTACAGGTCACTAACTGAATCCTAACAAAAAATTAGAGATTTATTTAATTCCTATGAAAGGGAAGCAAATAAATGACTACCAACTATACCTATGCAGCTGAAGAAAGATGAACAAGGAAACCAAAACTATTCCATGACAAAACACAAACCAGTGAACAAGATTTCCCTGTAAGAGACAAATTCATCTTTTGAGACATTTAACGTAATTACATAGTCTACCTGTGGAACTAAACAAAAAAAATCCCATTCTATGAAGTACTTCATAGCCGCTTTAGAATTTTAAACTTTAAATTATCAGTGACACACAATGAATTATTCAGCTGTGCAAAACGCTTATAAAATTACTATGCAGATGATCTGGAAGAGTGTTTCACAGAACAATTATTGCAGTTCTCCTCTTTAATCCCACATACTTGCAAATACAGACCTGTTTCAATAAGACAGTATATTGCAGACCATGACCTACAGGAAGCATTCCCCAATGTTGAAACTGTGCTCCGTGTATTCCTGTGCCAGTGGGGAGAGGTCCTTATCTTGTTTAAAAAGGATAAAAAGGAAAGGAGAACATACATGGGCCAAGAACAGTTATCTGCTTTATCTGTGTTAGCAGTGGAATTGGCTTTGGTCAAACAGTTGGAGTTTGATCATCTTGTGGATGCGTTTTCAAAGAGAAAATCATGTAAAGTTAAACTGTAAAGTTTGTGTGTGGAAATGTTATGGAGACACTGACTGCAACAAGCAAGAATTTACAAAACATGAAAATCTGTCTTGATATGGTTACCCTTTACAGCTCGCTAACTGAATATGTACAAAAAATGAGAGATTAATTTGATTTGATAAGAAAGGGAAGCCAAAGAAATGACTACCAAGCATACCTGTGCAGCTAAAAGAAGACAAGCAAATAAACCAAGACTATTCCATGATGAACACAAGCCAGTGAACAAGATTTCTCTGCAAGAGACAAATTGATCTTTGAGACATTTAATTATTTTATTTTATTTAATTAATTTAAGAAATTTTGGGGTAGTACGATGGCGTCATGACATCATGTGATGGGGGGGGGGTCCCAGTCCAGTGTCCTGCCTAGGGCCCCATATGACCTTGATCCGGCTCTGGGTAGTTCAGTGGATTTCTAGTTATATTCAATTGTTTGGGATGATTTTTTTACACAATGTAAGTGGGTTTCATTTTAATGACAAAGACTATGTATACATATATAAACATACAGTAGCAGATGGAGCATTTTATTAAAACACAAATGTTAAAAAGTAAATTATCGGATCATGTGGCCCAGGCAGGTATGACCCTAGCCCTGAGTAGCATCCTGCCTTCGCCCAGAATGATACCACAATATAAGGATAAAATGATTGACTTCAACAATTGGCTAAGCTTATGGTGTCATTCAAAGGGGATCCAGTATCTGTCTGCCTGGGATGACATGACTGACAGACCACGATGCTTTGCCAGAGATGGTCTGCACCTGTCGCCCCTGGGATTCAGGTTACTGGCTAAGGCTCTTGCCACCCCTATAGTGCCTTTTAGGCAAACTTCAAAGGACAAAACCACCACCGTAACAGGTGCAAGCATGCAAAATCTGAAGGTAATGCTACTCAATGCTAGAAGTCTAAACCTCAAAATGCACGCTCGAGGCACTCCTAAAATGGAGAACATCGATATCTGTGCAGTAACTGAGACCTGGTTCAAGGCTCCAGAGAGCACCCCTGCAATACCAGGCTACAACTCTTACCACACTTTTCGCCACCAAACCAGGACCGAAACACTAAAGGTGGAGGAGTGTCAATATTCACCAAGGATATTCACACCACCAGGCTAGTTGGCCAACACAATGTGTCTGAAATTCTCCAAGTGCAACTAACACTAGGTAAGACTGCAATCCAAATTGTAGCTTGCTACAGATCCCCACCATACCCCAAGATTCTCACTACACCTTTCTAAACATACTGGAAAATATTAAGATAGAACCAAACACCCTAATACTGGGTGATTTTAACTACCCTGCCATTAACTGGGAAAACTACTCATGTCTCAACACCTTTGCTAACAGTTCTTGGAATTCATAAATTCCAACGCCCTGGATCAACTAATCCATAGTCCCACCAGGGGCTCCAATATCCTAGACCTGGTCATTACCAACATGGGAAATCAATGCTCCATACCTATGGTCACCCCTGTTAGTCAGGTCTGACCATAAGCTAATCACCCTTAACATCCACATCCCACCCCACCCCCAGTAAAGAAACCACCATAAAAACTTTTCCAAAGCCAACTTCATGCTACTCAAGTCAGAAGTGACAAACTTCATGACACCCATGCAGACGGAACTGAAAGTTCAACTGCTGAATCCTACACTAAGGCACTGTACGAGCACATCCACTCATGCATGAATCGTGCCATCCCAAATAGAACCAAAATGCTCTCATCCAAAAAAGGAAGCCAATCTGGTGGTCCCCTGCCATAAACAAACTTTACAACAAAAGGAAGAAACTTTTGCAGAAAAGAGGAAAATCCCAGGATGCAAAAAACTCCCTTACTAGCCTCAGTAAGAAACTGAGATGCCTCATAAAATCCTCCAAAGCTAGTTACGAAAATAAAATTGCCAAAGATTCCAAAGACAACCACAAAGCATTCTATAACTATGTCAAGAATCTAAATGGCAATGCTCAGATCTGCTCTGAGCTAAAACAGAATGGCATTAAATATACTGATCCGAAGGATATTGCTAATATCCTGGCAGATCGATTCAGTGCCAACTTCACCCCCCTCTCACCCCCTAAATGGCCCATCTCAATACTGGAAGATTGCCAAATTCCAGTAATAACGGCCACACAGGTACAAAATGCACTCTCTAAAGCCAAGAATACAGCATCCATGGGACCAGATGACATCCCGGGCTGTGTACTACATGAACTACAATATGAACTGGCACCTCACCTAAGTGTCATGTTTAATCATAGCCTCACCTCAGGTTTCGTGCCCACTGAGTGGCGCAGAGCTACAGTTATCCCAATCCACAAGGGGGGATCCACCTTGGATCCCGGAAACTACCGTCCCATCAGTCTGACAAGCCTTATCTGCAAGGCCATGGAGCGTATTATCATGGAACTTATAAACAAAGACATTGGCAACCTTCAAACACTGGACCCCACCCAGTTTGGGTTTGTGAAGGGCCGATCTTGTCTCCTGAACCGATTGACTTCTTTGAATAAGTCTCCAGAGCTATGGACAAGAGTAAGGTGGTCCACGCAGCATATCTAGACCTTGCCAAGTCCCTTTGACACCATCCCCCACTCTGGAATCATAGATAAACTTACTAAGTTGGGCATTAATCCCTATGTCACCCAATGGGTTGCTAAATGGCTTACTGATAGAACCCACACTGTAAAAGTAGCCGACTCCAAATCCAGCTCCAGACAAATGACAAGTGGAGTACCTCAGGGTTCAGTCCTGGGGCTGCTCTTGTTTGGCATCTACTTCTCTGAAGTACAGGTCAACACTAAGGGACTCTGGCTAACAAAGTTTGCAGATGACTGCAAACTGGGAGCCATTATTGAATCCCCAAATGATGTGGATACTCTACAAAAGGGCCTTACAGAAACAGATGCTTGGTGCCAGAGCCATGGGCTCAAGCTCAATGCCAAGAAAGGTATTGTTATCCCTTTGGGAAAAACATGTATCCATGAATTACCATATAGGTGGCAGTACACTAAACACAGAAAGTGTGATAAGAGACTTAGGGACACAGGTGGACAGTGGTCTCACCTTCGATAACCACATCGCCACAACAGTCAGGAAATCCTTCTATGTGGCACACCTCATCACGAAGGGCTTTTCATCCAGAAAAAAGGAGGTCATTGTCCCACTGTACTCATCCCTCATTAGACCCATTATAGAATACAACGCCCCATTTGGTATGTACCTCTCAAGACATCTGCAACAACTGGAAAGGCCTCAGAAATACCTCACTAAAAGAATCACAGGCCTAAAGCAGATGCCCTACGCTGACCGCCTTAAAAACTCCAGCTATACTCTGTCGCATATCGTCTACTAAGAGGCGATCTCTGCTTAACATACAAAGCCATGTCAAACCCAGAGCTGTTGGACATGCTACACTTAAAGAAATCCCAATCCCTCAGAGCTACACGCTCCAGGGATCTAAACCTTGTCATCACAATAAACAAAACATGCTGGAGGGATAGGTTCCTGACCCAGAGACTCCCCAGACTCTGGAATAGATTGCCCATACATGTCAAGCAGAGTGCCTCTTTGGACCTCTTCAAGAGGAACCTTGACAATTGGATGGGAGAAATGAAATTCACCCCAGGGATCACGTCAGTCACCCTGCTAGACAGGGGTCCAGGAAAGTAAATAATGTGGGAAGAAATAGCCAGGGAATTGTTATGGCTAGGCTTGTATAGGCCCTAGGGCTGATAGCCTAGTACCAACCTATGAACCTATGAACCTATAATTTTCAAAGTGACACATCTGAAATTATGAACTCTGATTACCTGAATGTATATGTCTAGGCAAATAGAGAGACAGAGCGATAGAGACATACACACACACACACACACACACACACACATATATATATATATATATATATATATATATATATATATATATATATATATGTATTTTTTTCCCCCAAGTAATCACATTTCATCATTTCAAATGT
This sequence comes from Protopterus annectens, assembly GCF_019279795.1. Lineage (NCBI taxonomy): Eukaryota > Metazoa > Chordata > Ceratodontiformes > Protopteridae > Protopterus > Protopterus annectens. The sequence goes on along the minus strand of NC_056729.1, from coordinate 1,094,443,606 downwards.
GCCCAATTACTGTGGTAAGTAATGTTTTTAATATATATAGGAAAGTCTGACTGAGTCCGCAGTTCTCTCACTTTTCCATTGGTACTCCCTTTAATTTTCTTTTCTTTCCTATTTTCTTATGAAACTCAATAATGTTAATAGGCTACTGGCCAGCAGGTGTCCAGTTGCTCAGCTTTGTTGAGCGAAAGCTGGACATAAAACCAATCAACCTGTCAAGCATGACTAAGATTGCTACAGTCAAACTAGGTTCAATGACAGGACACAGCATGAAAGTGGATGACATGATGGCAAAGAGGAGGCATCCTATGTACCCAGGAGTCAAGGTGGAAGGGCAGTTCAGCAAAGCCACTTGGCTTATGATCCAGAGTCTACTACTCAGGAGGCAGAGAGACTGGAAATGGTGTGGGAATTGTGATGAGGGAGAGTCTTCAGAAGACAGTGAGGGATACCAATAGAATTCCTGACAGCCACATTGCACTCAGACTCCACTGTAAGGATAGTGCACTATTCATAGTCTTAGCCTATGTCCCACAGCAAGGCTGTGATACTGAGGAAAAGGAGGCATTCAGACAGTAGTTGCAGGACCTGTGAGATAAAGCTGATTTGGGCATTCCTGCTGTGTTTCAATGTCCAGGAAACATTGACAGAATTAGTGCAGGCTATGTAGAAAGACTCAATGACTCAAGTATGAACAGTGTCCGCTGTCAAGCAGGGGTTCGCTGTGGGAGTGGGTGCGTATCAAGGTTTAGCTGTGAGTCCATTGCTGTTCATACTGGTGATGGACCATACTGGCAAACAGGCTGGAAGGGAAAGATCAACAAAGTTGCTGTATGTAGGCAATGTGGCATTACAGGCAGAATCTGAGCAATAACTTCAGCAAAGGATAGGGTAATTGAATGCAAAACTGATGGCATGTAGGGTGAAACTAAATACAGATAAGAAAGTTGTAATGGCAGCAAATGAGGAAATCAGAAGAAGCTGAGAAATTAGACAGAAGGCAAGATAGTGGAACAGGTTAACAGCTTCAAGTATCTGCAAGGGATAGTTTATGAAGAAGGGAAGTCTGAATGATGAGGTCAATGTTGGAATCAGAGGGGCTGCAGCCTATTGGCACAGAGTATGAGGTGTAGTGTATGACAGAAGAATACCAAAGAAGCTGAACAATAAGGTATACAAAATGGTAGTGTGACAAGTACCACTGTATAAAACAGAAACCTGGGCTGTAAAGGCAGAGCAGTTGAGGAAGCTAGAGGTGATGGAGATTAAGTGCCTGAGATGGATGGCTGGGGGACAGATGAAGAAATGAGGACAACAGACCAGAAGCCTAATTAACCTCAATTGCAGAAAAGGTCAAAGAGAACATACTACAGTTCTTCAGGCACATGTGCAGAAAACCAAAAGACAATTTGGTGAAAGATGAAAATGGTTAGCAAGGTAAATAATATTTAAGGTCTGGAATAAGTGGTCCCAAATGATTATGTCAAAGACCCACTCAATATAAAAGCTCAATAATATTAATGACGTATCAGCATTTGAGGATACATACATTAAAATTAAACTTTTTTAATACTGCCTGATTTTTCTTGCCAAAATAAATTCTCATCATAATGTCATAATCAAATTAAGTTTAAACTTAGACATAAGTAATTGTAGCCCGCATTAGTAAATTAATAGGTCTGCATGAGTATCAAAGTGCCTGATCCTTTTATGATTTGGGTGCCACCATACTGTGTAAGAAGGCAAGAAAGCATGGAATCAGAGACATCATTGCAGTCCCTGTGGGTACGTTTAGGGACAAATAAGAAAAACATCTCTGTTTATCTCCTGTCCTTTGCAAAGGTCCCTGAAGTGGTTTTCAACAGATGAAGAAAGGGGCTCATAATCACTAGGTGGGGGTTGATGCTTAGCAGGCAATGAGTGGAAATGAACTCAAAAAGAAAACAATTCTGCTACACTGTTTATTTAATTAAGGAATCTTGCATTAAATTAACTGCTTGATGTGACAGTTGCATATACAACTATTTGGAGAACCTAGCCCTGCCATATGCTTTACTATATGCTTTGCTTTTCTTAAGTAAGATGCATTTTTTTCTGATGTAAACCCGACCCCCCCAAAAAAAACCTGACACATGAAATCAAAATCCCATCTGCCATGACATTTCTACAACTCTGATGCAACTAACGTTTATGGACTCCCTCTACCTGAAATCTTTCACTACTGACATATTCAAGGAATTTTCATAGCAATTCTCTGTTGCTAACAGTTGCTTTACTATTTAGGCATATCTGTTTGGCAGTATCTGAGAATGCTCTTGCTCTATATATATATTGATCCATGTATATTAAAGACACACACACCTCAAACCTGGTCAAACAGTATGACACACAGGAGACACTCCAGGTGCAGTTAACCATTGACATGACCCCTAGTCAAAGCATACCTAGCTACAGGCTCCCACATTTGACTCAGGATTCCCACTCCACCTACTGGACCTCTTTGAATCTATCAAGATTTAACCCTTTACCCTGATCCTGGGCGACTTTAACTACCCAACCATAGATTGGAAAAACTACTCATGCCAGAATGCAAATGCCCAGAGATTCCTTGATTTTATCAATGTAAATGCCTTGGAGCAGCTAGTCAATAACCCCACAACAGGTGAAAATATCTTGGACTTAGTATTAACCAACATGAGTAACCACTGCAGCACCTGGTATGATCCGATCATAAAGCGGTCACTTTTGAAGTCAGCATCTCCCCTGACCCTCTTCTAGCTAGGGTTAAACAAAAAAACTTCTCCAAAGCTGATTACAACCTCCTGAGGGATGGTATAAACAGCTTCACAGCCCCCTCCCCCTCTGCTGGAACTGGCACCAATGCCCAAATCTACACCAAAGTACTATACTAGCACTTATACAGCTGCATGGAATAAGGAATACCTGACAGGACAAAATCATTCTCTGCAAGGAAGAGTAAACCTGTCTGGTGGACATCTGCAATAAATAAACTATATAACAAAAGGAAAAAAATTGCTGTCAGGACCAAGAAGGAGCAAGTGCCCAATTGGAAGCAATCTCTCTTTAGCCTGAACAAGCATATAAGAGCACTAGTGAAATCCTCTAAAGCCAACTTCGAGTCCAAATTGGCCACATCTGCTAGAGACAATCATAAGGCCTTCTTCACATATGTCCGCAATCTCAAAGGAAGCACCCACATCTGTTCAGAACTGGTGGTCAAGGACACCACATACACAAGTGCTGTAGATATAGCCAACCTACTGGCTGACAGATTCAGTGAAAACTTTACCCCTCTGCCCCCCCATCAGTAAATCAGGACATCACTAGTACCTACGCCTCTCCCCTTATCTCTAGGGAACAGCTCATCACTCTCCTCTCAAAGGCAAAAAATACAGCCTCCATGGAACCCAATAACATCCCAAGCTGCATCCTATATGAACTAAGGCATGAACTTGCAGCACCATTAGGCACCCTATTCAACCAAAGCCTGAGTACCGGCTTTGTTCCAGCCGAGTGGAGGACAGCCACTGTCATCCCTCTGCAAAAAGGTGGAGAATCCACCAATCCAGGAAATTATAGACCCATCAGCCTCACTAGCCTGATCTACAAGGCCAAGGAATGGATTATCATTGACCTCATTAACAGGCACATTGGCAACCTCCAAACACTCAACCCCACACAGTTTGGCTTTCATAAGGGGGGGGTCATGTCTATTAAATCTGGTTGTCTTCTTTGAGACAGTCACCAAAGCCATGGATGAGGGGAAGAGGGTGCACACCACCTACCTTGACTTGGCCAAGGCCTTTGACACTATTCCCCACTCAGGAATAGCAGACAAACTCTCTGAACTAAGTATCACTCCATATGTTATCAGATGGGTAGCAAATTGGCTCACTGATAGAACCCACCTAATCAAAATAGAGGAAGCCACCTCAAGCAGTAGGCCTGTAACAAGAGGCGTACTCTAGGGATTGGTCTTGGGGCCTCTGTTATTTGGGATATACTTCTCTGAGATGCAGGCCAAAACCAGTGGGCTATGGCTGACCAAGTTTGCAGATGACTGCAAGCTGGCCGTGGTTATCAATTCCCCAAGTGATGTGGATGTCCTCCAAGAGAGTCTCACCCAAACAAATGACTGGTGCCAGAAACATGGCCTCAAGTTGAATGCCAAAAAATGCATCATCACCCCCTTTGGGGAGAATAATGTCCCCACATATTATCACATTAATAACAATGTCCTAAGCACGCAATCACTCATGAGGGATTTGGGCATCCAGGTTGAGAGCAACCTGACTTTTGACCACCATGTTGCTTCCATTGTACAGAAAGCTCTCTATATGGCACACCTGATAAGTAAGGGTATCTCATTCAGGGACAAGGAGGTCATAATATCCCTGTATTCTTCCCTTATAAGGCCAGTTATTGAGTACAATGCCCCTTCAGCATGTACCTCACAAAATACATGCAGCAGCTGGAGAGAACACAGAGGTTCCTCATCAGAAGAATCCAGGGCCTCAAACATCTACCCTACACAGATAGGCTAAAAGTCTTATCCCTCTACTCAGTTTCATACAGACTCCTCAGAGGTGACCTCTGTCTGGCATACAAAGAAATTTCAGACCCCCGCCTTGATTGGACTACTGCTTATCCGAAAGTCAAGCTCCATTCGAGTAACCCACATGTGTGACCTCAACCTGGTCTGTGACATCAATAGGACTTGATGGCAGGACAGATTTGTGTCCCAGAGACTCCCCCTTCTGTGGAATAGACTCTTGCTCCACACGTCAAGCACAGTATCTCATTAACCCTTTTTAAGCACAACCTGAATAACTAGATGGGTAACAGAAGATACACCCCTGGGATTCTACCTGTGTCCCTGCTGGACAGGGGCTTTGGGTGATGACTTGTCTAAACATGGGCTAAATCTTGGATAGGCTTATAAGGGCCTCAGGACCAATAGCCTAGTAACTTCCTATGATCCACAGGCAGCTAGTCCATTCTCTTGTAGGATCTTAGCTCCTATATAATTCTGATAAGCTTATTCACATAATAGCATTTCAATATGTGAGAACCTGCAATTGCTTTTATTAACATTTTATTTTTTCATTGACTCAGTCTCAGTTTACATCTTGCTCTAACAACTTTCATAGAGCAGCAGCTATCTCATCAAACATATTAGGTGTGAACTTTTGAAGACACTGTCCCACTCCTAGAAACCTTTATGAACTCTACTCATTTTCTGGTTCTGATATTTGCACACTACCTCGAGTTCTTTTACAACAGACCAATGCACAGTATGTTCGAACATGAAACATATGTTTCAGACTTGTCACCCTTACTTTATATTTCCTCTTACTTGATGTGAATGTATTAATCTTTTATCAAGACTTTCTCATGCTCAATCCAACACTAACAATTCATCAACAATGTTTGTGACATGATCGAAACATTTAATTATCAATACAACAGCTATTTGGAAAACTCGTGATGCCAAATAATTTCTAACAGAAATCTAAAGAAGCAGTATCTTCACGTCATGTTAAATGTATACAACATGAAGCTTTCTTTCTAGAAGCATGTTAATCTGTTGATAGCAGATTAAGCGACAGCCATTTCAGCAACACTGTTCTGCAGAAAAAACTTTGCTAGTGGGAAATTCCACTGCTGTGCAACCTCAAGATAAATACCTAAGTTTGGTGGGATTTGATAAAAGTTCCCCCTTGGGGGATGCAGGGGGCTTATCCCCTACAAAAAAAAAAATCTACAAGTTTTATGAAAGTACTTTTGGTAAAACATTTTTAGAGTATTTGTGTTAGGGAAAAGTGCTGGTTATCTATTCACACGAATCTGAACTTTCTTCACATAGCTTTATCTGTCATAAACCTTGGTTTACATTTGATATGGAAAAAAATTCTCATCTGCGTTATTGAGACTGCTTATTCAGCTGAAAGCTATGGTTAATTATCTCTTAATCACATTCTTCTGAATCTATACATGTAAATCTTTTCTTGATTTACAAAAATAATCATGCAATTTATCAATCTTGTTGGCTGTCATTGCCTATTAATTAAAACTAAGTTTACCATTTACTTTAGATCCTATTTTACTGTAAAATTGAGAGCTAATATTAGTTTCCTTAGCACACATATCAGCGCACATTATCAGGTTTTATTAATGTATGATACTCTCTCAGAAGGCTTCCTAAGCCTTTGTATAAATTAGCACAATCATGAAGGGTATCAGTGCTATAGTTCTGGATGGTACTCAAAATGGCTGTGTGACTCTTTATTTATGCATGCACTTTTTACTTTCATTTTGTAAATTTGTTTTTCTATACTAGTGCCTTATAAGCTGTATAATGCTATGTACTGGAAGAATTTACTTCCTTAAATATGTATCTTATAAGTTGTATAATGTTAAGGAAGAATGTACTTTCTTAAGCGCAACAATTTGAAAACAGATTGTATACTTATTTTCTATTCACATTTTTTATTTTTGTCATTTGTTAACCGGGTTAGTCCAACTGAGCCAGGGGCCCATTTTCACTGGAGACCCGAGAAGAAAAGCTCCAACAAAAGTAAAACAGTTAACACAGATACATGAAAATACAGATTAAAAAAGTACAAACAAGACTGTGCACAGAAGATTAATAGTTGTTGTAAAGTTTACACACATTATAAGATGCTTGAGAGTTAGTAAACAGATATTCCAAAGCTAAGAATGAATACTCTATAATAGGGTACATATTTACAATAGTCAAACAAGAATAAGAGAAACAATCAATACAGGCCTTATGACCAAGATATGCTGTGGCTAGGGAAGGCTAAAGCTCCAAGAAGCAAATGAATGCTTAGTGTAGAATAAAGAATTTATTTTTTATTTATTCATTTGACATTTGTTAACCGGGTTAGTCTGACTGGGCACAAAGCCCTTTTTCAGCAGAGGCCTGAGGGTGCAAGCTCTTAGTAACAATAAAGAAATTCTAAGGTAGGTCAATACCAAAAACAGACTTTTAGACAAAGCTTAGTTTCATATAAACAGAGAGTACGGATGCAGTTAACAAATTAGCAAATAACAGTTTGATTGGCATAAAGAATGTAATTAATATTTGACATATTACTATTCTTATTAGATATTTAAATAGATTGTCTGCAAGAGGATACATAAGGAAATATGGGTATGGTTATCAAAGATATAGTATTTACAAGATACAGATGAGGAACAGAAGATGGGGAGAGACGGGTCAGATTAGAGTTAGACAGGGGCAAGGCCATGTTATGAGCATATAATCTTTTAACCTTTTTTTGAAACAGAAACTACTAGTGGTGGCTCTTAGGTCTGGGGGAAATTAATTCCAGGTGTATGCAACTGAATGACTATATAGAAGTTTCCCAGTTTGTTTAATGGGCTTATAGACTTCCAAGAGATGTTGGTCTGCATGTATGGAGAGATTAGAGTAGAGAGGGCAGAGCAATGAGAGGAATTTACAAGAATAGAGTGAGTGAGGTGGAGTTGTGGAAGTAAGAGTTGGTTTTCAGCTTTTGGCCATAGATGATTTTGTAAGGCAGTACAGTGGTAGGAGTGGTAAGGGAAATTTGCAGCAAATGCAGCTATTTTATTGTAGGTAGAGTCCAGCTTTGTCATGAGATTGGTTTGCAGGTTAGGGAGGATAGGTGCAGCATAGAAGAGAGTAGGTAGTAGAAAACCTTGTGCCATAGATTGTTTTTTTTTTTTTTGTCTTTAGTCAGGTATTTTTTATTCCTCTATAGTTAGGCCTAGTTTTTGGTGTTTTTTTTTTTGGTGGCTTGTAGAATGTAGATGTCAAACTTAAGTTGGTCGTCAATAACAATACCAAGGAGTTTTGTATGAGTTTCAACTGAGACAGAAGTATTGTTGAGAGATGTGACCGAGAAAGAGGTTTTGCAATGTTGTAGATTTTTGGGGAAGAAGAGAAGTGGTTTTGTTTTTTTAGGATTAAGTAGAAGTTTGTTGCTAGTTAGCCATTTTTCAACAGACAGAAATTAGTCTTGGGTAAGGGACAGAAGGTGGGGGAGATTATCAGAACAGGATATGATAGTGGAATCATCTGTGTACTGGATAAGAGAGGAGTGGGGGCAGAAAGAGTGATGAAGAGAGATGGAAAAGGACAGGGGGGCTAGGTAGGATCATGGCATGGACAGGAGCCTTGGGTGGCAAGGTAGGTTTTCATTTCTTTTTTGAAGCAATTTGAGTTTTTGATGATACAAATATTTTGAGGGCGTGTGTTTCAGACCTGACTGTGCTTTTGTAAGGTAGTTTACCTATGTTTTTATTAGGTTTATGAGTAGCAAGGAGTAGTTAGTTGGAGCTGCAAAGAGTATGTGTGGGAGTACAGAGTGATATTAGTGAGGAGAGGAATTGGCAGGATAAGGGTTTATTCAGTATGGTATGTGTGGTTTGGAGACGGGAAAGAAGTAAGAGCTGGGGGAATTTAAGCCATTGGAGTTGTTTTACAGCAAGGCAGTGGTGAGTTATGTAAAGGAGGTTGCTGGCAAATCTAGCTATTTTGTTATAAGTTTGTTCACGTTTCTTTAATAAGGTTGATTGTAGATGTGATAATATAGGGGAGGCATAGAGTAGGCAGGGAAGGAGGAAAGGTTTTGCCAGGGCAGGCTTGGTATCATCTGACAGGAGTTTTCTATTTCTATAGAGTAGGCCTAATTTCTGGTGTGTCTTTTTAATACAGTATTGGATATGAAGGTCAAATTTTAATTGATAATCAATAATGGCATCCAGGAGTTTAGTGTGTGACTCAGGCTTAATAATTGTGCCATCCAGTCATGAGGTGGTGAAGGAGGTCTTATGCTGGGAGAGGGATTTAGGGAGGAAGAGAAGGAGTTTAGTTTATTTTAGGTTTAGGATAAGTTGGTTATCATTTAGCCATTGTTCTATGGTAAGGAAAGAGTTTTGAGTAATAGAATGGAGATCAGTGATGTTTTCAGAAAGGAAGATAAGAGTCGAATCATTGGCATATTGTATAAGGGAGGCTTAGGTACAGGTTGTGTGGAGGTTATTGGTAAATACATTGAAAAGGAATTAGAATAGAGCCTTGAGTGACTCCTGTCTGGATAGGTAAAAAAAGGGGAGCAGGTGTGTTGCCATCGGAATAACTGTAATCTGTTAATAAGATATCTAGTGAACCAGACAATGGTAGAGGCGGAGAGGTTGAGATCAGGGATATTGGTTAGTAGCTTGGAATAAGAAACAGTATCAAAAACGTTAGAGAGGTCAAGGAATAAACAAGACACCAGATGTTTTTAAGACACCAGATGTTTTTTTTTGTCTCTGGCTTCAGCAACAGTGTGTGTGAAGGATAGAAGGGGAGTAGAAGTACTATGGTTAGGCCTGAAATCATGTTGGGTAGGGGTCAGGAGGTTTTCCTGAAGTAGATATTTGAGAAGCTGTTTATGTATTGCTTTTTCAAGGATTTTGGACATTATAGGGAGAATGGCTATGGGTCTGCAATTGGAAGGGTCAGTGGAGTTACCTCCTTTATGTAGCGGTATTATATAAAAGGATTTCCAGATGTCAGAGACAGTAGATTCTTGGATAGATCTGTTTACAAGTATAGAGATAGGGTAGGCTATAGAATCACCAGCATTTTTAAGAAAGAGAAGGGGTAGGTTGACAGAGGAAGGCGAGCATGGTTTTAGTTTAAGTAGAAGAGATGTAATATAAGTGGTGGAGACTGGCTGAAAGGAGAAAGGGGTGGTATTGTTATTTGTAGTCGAATCACTGTTAGTTGTGGAAGGGGTAAGGAAGGATTTAAATTAAGGCCAGCGCATGTTAGTTTACTGATAGTTTCAGTAAAGTATGAGTTAAAAAGAGTGGCAGTTTGTTGAGGTGTAATGTTGGGGTAACGGTTTGGTGTAGCGGGTCTAGCTGGGTGGAGGATTTTACTGATGGTGCTCCAGAATTTTTTGGGGTTTGAGTGATGAGTGGATTGAGCCTGGTTGTAGTAGTTTTTCTTGACTTTACTGATTTGTGTTTGGTGAGGTTTGTAAGTTCTTTATATTTTTATATTTTATATTTTGATCATCATTTGACCCAGTGGCTTTATTTTCTGTTCATAATATGGTAACAATGTGCACATGCCTTCCTTTCAGTGCCTCTGTACCACAATGATTCAAAAGTATCCAAATTCAAAATGCTGCACTGTGCAGCTGTGTCTTGTGTAAATTCAACTTTTACTTACTTCTCAGCATTTCTTGCCAAAAGACTGACTTGTACTATTGTCTCTCTGACTCTGAATCAGATTCAGACTTTATTATCATTGTTATGCTTCCTTCGGATGCAGGTGGTTTTCTATAGCATATTTTTACAAAATGACTCTGTCTAGCACAGATTTTGCAAAACTAATTAAACACAGAACAGAGCTTCCTGTCCTGCTTACTGCTATGACTACAATGCATATTAATTCCAATGACCTCATGGCGATTTTCTTTTTTTTTTTTCCTTCATTTACTGTTGGAATACAGTCCCCCATGGCTCATTTTCACATCCATTGTTGCATCAGCACATTCTCACTTTATTTCTTATGTTTATATTTTATTTGGGTCACATTTTATCTTACACACATCTGTTTTGTCACTTAATTCTTTTAATTGTATTAAATGTAATTTCTCTTATACATCAACAGCTTTTGGTAAGTTCTGTTCTTTTACTTCTGAAACCACACTCCTTGTTTTATCATTTCTTCTAACACATTCAGCTCTGTTTCTTATTAAGAAATCTTGTAACTCACCCAGTTTACAGTCTTTAGCATAATACTTAAAGATCATGTCTAATGGGGCAAAACCACCTTTGTTTTTTGCATAAAAAAGTGTTAACATGCATCTTTACGGATGCAAACACTTTTTTATGCAAAAAACAAAGTTCGTTATACACCAGTTTGCAAATAAAATTACTTAAAAAATTATTTTTGAATGTGGAAGTCTAAACTTGTTTACAGCATTAATATTAATGAAATAAACACATTAATATTCGTGGGTAGGAAGGAGGTGGTTATGTCGCTTTGAGTTACAGGCTCTAATTACGGTGGATTAGCATAGGTAAGTAATTGTGAATTAAGTTTTTTAATTGCCAAATTGTTGAACTAACAGTTTGGCAATAAGCTACCCATTACTTTTATAAGCAAAAACTGAAGGTTGTTTTGCCCTTTTTGACATGGTATTTAAGCATCTCTGTACAGCCTAGAGACAGAGAGAAAAAGAAATTACATGGCAAATTCTTTCTGGACTTACATTCATTCCTCAAAACCTCTGTAACTGTTATTTTGTTTTGTTTTTCTTATTCAACAAGTGTAAAGGAGTTAGACGGCATTGTGGAGTCTTCCTCAGCAGCATACAAAAATTATTATTGTATTCTCTCAGTATTCTTGGTCTTTTTCCTTGTTGCGAGGAATAAATCTAACTGCTGGATCCAAAGCTACTGTTTTTTTTTTTTTTAATTTGCATACATACAAAAAAAAGTACTGGTGTTTGCATCTGTAGCAATTTTCCACTGTAAATTATACTTCACTTCTTCCCAGCACATAAATTCTTAATTACCTTTTTTTTCACTTCTGCAGCTATAGTTGTTCACTGCTACACATACATGGCACAAACACTAAGGATATATGACTAGGCTCCATGCATGAATTGACTAGAGTTCGCATAAAGTGCCTTCCAAGTAAACCCTGTCATTGTTTAGAGCAACTGCAAATTTCAAATCAAAGTGCAGACCTAAAACTGAGTTATTGAATTCCTAAGGGAGATATGTTTTGTCTTGTAGTGTGTGGTATAACCAAGAATGCAATAGAATCAAACTAAAATGTAATTCTTTGTACAACACAAGTGCAATAAACTTTCAAGACTATTTCAGGACCAAAATAGGGCATTCAGTGCAGACTTCTGCAAGACACTCAGCTTAATCATTAGAGTTTAAAGCTTCATATCCATATATTATATCCCTACCTCTTTGTGTAGACCCAGTCCTTTATGCAAGCTAGGCAAGTGGGCTAGAAGAATGTGTGTCTCGTGGTTTAGCTGATGGTCAGAGTGGTGTTGGAGCCCCAAAATATGAAAAAAATGACTTAAAATGGGCCTATTACATTTATAAACTGGTAAAAACACTTATTTCTTAGATTGGATATGCTATCCCTAATGTAGCTGTTAAATTATCCTAAGTTCACAATGTATTCAAAACATAATCAAATAAATCTGCCACTCAATTAATCTTTCTGCAAAGACAGCATCAGTGCAGCATATTCCAAGAAGCTAAATGATGTTAAGTCACAGTAAGATCCATACTTCTAAAGTCCACTTTTACCTTTAAATCGTTAAAACAAAACTGCTACCCCTTTCTGAAGGTTAAGCTGCAAAATAAATCCTCAGCATTGTCTCAGAGCATAAGTAGAAAATACATTTACATATCATGACCACCTTTTAGCCTAGCAATGCTGAAAAGTTTTACTAATTGGAAGCACATTCCTATGCAGCTACAAAAATAAAATACAGCAAATTTCTCCCCATTCAGAAAAATACAAGACCACCAAAAATGGTCCTACTGCTGCCACTCCTTTAACAGTAATGGATAAAAACTTTCATACACGTTATTCACATACAATCATTCATAAACTAAATTCCATTTATGTATATAATTTTCTCAAAGGTATGATTACTGAATCACATTTGTAAATATGTAACTATTTCTTTAGTTCATTTACCTAATACCTTTCAAACATTGTAAATGTACTGTTATGTATTACTAATGTATAGTATTTGTCATGTTAGAAACAGAACTTTACTATTTTAAATTGTATATTATCCTGCACATGTATATAAACCTGATGTTTGCAATGGCCTTTATCTCTGGAGTTGTGGCTAAAAATGGGTCTTTGGACCGGACCACTCACCTGGCTAACAAACAAATACATGAATAAATATACTTTGTTTATTACAGTGGTCTCAGACAAAATAAGTAGTTTTGGATTTGCTGGTTTGGGCTGCAGCAGGCTTTGTACCCTCAAAATTCCATAAGAAAGATGTTCTAGAAGATTTACAGTTTTTAGCAGCAAGGTCGTGTTGTTATTTTCACAGTCTTTAGGCATCCATCATAAACATACATTGCTGTGCCAATTTGTGCCCTCCAACAGCTCTAATCTGGCCATTTTCCAGACTCAGGATATTTATGTGGTATTACTTTATCAAAAAAATTATGTTGATTGTTAGCTGAGGTTTGTAAAGAAATTATTGCAGCAAATTATCTCTGGATAGCAAGCATGCCATTAGAAGGAAGTATTTTGTTCACAGAATCTGAACTGCTCTCTTAACACGCTTGGGAAAGCAGTCCATTAATGCATGATTCCTTGTTAAACAAATATCCTGATAAATTTATTATATTCTTTTTGTTGGTAGTAAGTAACTTACATTTTCATTAAATTAATAATAAAACTGATTTGTAGACAGAGGAGGTTTGCATTGAGTAGTACATGTGGAGAAGTCATCTGTGCTAAAGTACTTGGAAAAAAAAATTACTATAGTTGTCTGAAGGATTTGTTCCAAATGATGACAAAAAACACCTCTGGAGGCTTTCTTAGACTCCTACAGGCAAAATATTCCTAAATAAATCCCAACATCTATCACTGTAAGCAAATCTACAAGGTCACTATGTTGGAGTCACTTTGAACTTGCAAGACAGAGTGCAAAACTAAAGATCAATTACCAAATTACCAAGAACATAATAGTTTGTCTTGCTGGATGTCAGTTAGTACAAAAGACTACAGCTCTGAGCTGTTAAGCTTTTTCCTGTGCCAAGAGTACAGGGTTTGATTCCTTCCAAGTTCATTTATCTAATGCATTACTCTCAGCACTTTACCTAACCAGATAGTACTCTCAGGTTGGAACTATAAAAAGGGAGAGTTGTGTTCAGTGGGCTTATCCAGTCAGCAATTTGGTAAATGGAAAATAAAATCTGCTGTAAATTAAAAAAGTAATTAAGTGTAATAAACTTTTAAGATATTTCAGGACCAACAAGGACATTAAGTGAAGACTTCACCATGATATTTAATGAAAATCCCACTAGTTACAGATCATGGGATAAGTCATCAATAACACTGAAAGTTAATCAAATCTCAAAGGCAACGCCTGAAATGAGAAGGACAGACTCATAGGAAATACATAAAATAAATGTTAAAACATTGTATTTTATGGAAAGTCCAGCAGAGTTGCACATCAGCTGCCAGTGGGGAGATAGATATTCAGGATCATAAACAACTATAGGCATGATAGGGACAACTAGAAAAGCTAATGTCTGTTCACATTGGGTTTATAGATTAGTACCAGGCTAACTGCTCTTTTGAGCTATTTTAAGCCTACCCAATTACCCCACGTGAAAATCAAATCCCGAACCTTGCATTTGTAAGGAAAACACCTTAACCATTATGTTAAACTCCCACTGGTATATCAACATAAGCAGCAGACAGAACAGTTCCCAACAGCTATAGCAAGTCTTTGAAAAGACAAAAGAAAAGGCTCCTCTCAATATGGAACTTTGGAAGGAAATGTTCAGATTTAAGCATACTTTAAAGTAAGACAGTACATCACAGTTTATTATGTTTCAGTTTTTTTTTATATGCTTCTGGTGATAACAGAAAAAAATCCTACTAATTGTTTACCTGTTATTTCCATACATAAGACAGTGGTCATACATAAGGTTTGTAATTTACAGTAAGTCCTTTAGTGAGTCTAACTGCTGTGGAAGGGAATTATTCCTGGCATTTCCCCTCAGTCTTGACACATTTCATAAAACTCCTTTACACTGGTTATATTAAAGTACTGCCATCTTAAAATATTACCTTAAATAATACCACAAATTTACAAAGAAATAAGCAGCATTTCTCTCACAGTGTGTGCTTGATTGTTGAAGATCCATTTCCAGGACAAAACATATGTGAAATCTTGGAACAAGCCTTTTAAATATTTTTTTTTCAAATTTCTCAAAAAGAACACAAATATAATATATCAGCTTTGTAGTCTAACATGAGAAAAAAAATCGAGAATGCATGTCTTCACGTTGTGTAGACAACATCCTCTCAAAAGTACACAAATTTATTATTGTGGCTAGAGAAATTTTTATTCTTTGTTTATGTCACTCTCTAAGTGTTCAACACAGTCATATATGCTGAAAAAGCCAACAGAATAACTTCACCAGCTAGTTCATGAGATAATAATAAAAAGAAAAAAACTGCAGAATGTAATCAAAAAATCTGAAGGAAAGCAACTCTAACAGAAAGGTTCAGGTATGTAAGATGCAGTCAATTCCCCTTGTGCACAGTAAATATGTTTTATTTAAGGTTAAATGAGGCAATGTTTTCCTTCATTGTGGTGGTCATCAAAATGCTATTATCTAGATCAAGGACCATACTATCCTAGCTCTACTTCTTTGCAAAATTGCAAAAGTATTGTAGTTTACTTTTCTGTCAAATCTTGTAAAAACATCTAGTGCTGGCATTTATTCTCATGTATAAACTGTAATGATGAAACTAAAGTTTGTCTATTATAATATTTAGTATAGAAAAGCCTTTAGAGGCATTTGCAATGCTTTGACATAAGTAAAGTTTGTCATCACAGTCATTAGCACCACTGAAAATACATTTTTTTACTAAAACGTAGAGGATGGACAGCAATGTAGGCAGTAAGAAAACTATGTAATGGTGGAATCTTTTAAGCACCTCAAGGAAAAAGTGGGTCTTGTAGCTCAGGAAACAAGATAAGGACAAATGCAGTAGGTGAATAGAAGGACAGCTTAGAATGAACACAGAAGTATTTCAGAGAAAGGACCATAGATGAATTAGAAGCCATCCTGAAGAAAATGACTGGCAGTTTAAAAAGTGCAGTGACTGAATTTAAAAATTCATGGGAAAGACATTAGGCCACATTTAGGAGACCGGAGGTGGGGAACTGTTAAATAAGAAGAACCTGCAGACATCCAATTAATAACAGGCAGACAGGATGGGCAACATTGTGCTTATCTCTTGTTATAACCTAGTTCCAAATATTATTGACAATGACACACGATATATTATTTCACTATATGCAAATCATTTTGGAGATAATTACATGACAAAAGGTAAAGATAGGGTAGTTTTTCTGAATGCTTTGTTGCATAATTTTTGACAGGTATGATTTATGAATTGCATCTACCATCTGTACAATAATATCAGATTCTAAACACAAAAGCATGAAAGGGACACAGTAGAATCCTGTCTGGAACTGACTGTTGCAGGCAAGGAGAAAGGGCAACATACCAACATTTTTAAAACTAGGATAAAAACTTTTTCAGGTTCAGGTTCAAAACATAACTTCCTTACCTGATTAGGGGTCCCCTTTTTAAATGAAGTACAGAATAACAGAGCATAAGATTCTGTGCCTGTACAAGATCTGGGAATTTGAAGAGGATTACACTGTGTACTTCTGTATTGATTTTGGGATCTGGTTCTCATTCACTGCACGATTCTGATAATGAAATCATGTTAACAGCTTGATTCTAAAATGTATTACTGCTGCTGGTGAATTATTAAATTTGAACTCCTGTAATGTACAATGATGCTCTGTGTTAGTGTTATTATTTAGTTTATTCCTGACACATGATGAATTATTTTACCCACACAATTTAAGAACCTGAGCTTGCCGTCTGATAAACAAACATAAGGAATGCAGTCAGGAAGTGACATTCATCTTCTTCTGTACTGTACTCTGCAAGGTCCATTTGGTTGCTGTGTCCCAACTAAATGCAAAGTGCTCTGTAAATAAATGCACAAGATATTCAATATGATACTAAACATTTCAGAATATGTCAAAACAGAAAGATTCTTTGTCTTTACACATAAGTGTATACACACACACACACACACACACACACACACACACACACACACACACACACACACACACACAGACATTTCAACTGACAATTAAACTCTAAGGCAATTGTAATGTAGCAGCATTTGTTAGTATTTTTAAGTGCATTACAAACTTACTTAAGGAAATAACATATACACCTAGTTTAACCATCTGAGCTATTAAGTCTCACTATAACAACTACAATAAATAAAAACATTTCCACTAAAATGGACTTTGACTTGAAATGAGTACAGGATTCACATGCTGTTTTTGTAGACTAGCAGTTTGGAATGATATTTACATAATGAGTTGTGAATAAGTTATATAATGTGAATTTGAATATGAGTTTCACAACCTCTACATGCACACCGGTAACAGAACATCAAAATTACCCATATCAGAATTGCTGAATAATCTGTTAAACAGACAGTTTTGCCTTTTAGATTCACATACATGCACGCACTCATACACACACACACACACACACACACACACACACACACACACACACACACACACAAATATCAAAAACTACACATTAGTTAACACAGCAGGGTTGCAGAAAGACATCATTCTTTCTAGCTACACCTCTCCATGCATTAGTAATGCAGGCGTTGATAACACTCATGATAAGAGCAGGCAAAAGGAGAAATGTAAAACTTGGATGTAAAAGTTAGTATTCTTCACTCATTGCTTTTTCATTTGTTTTATTTTTAAGTCAGGATGTTTAAATGTTTTCTCCATGCTAATAGAATATTATTTTAAAAAAAAAAAAACAGGCATAAAAGCATTCCATTAGCATGGTGCTATACATAAACAATGACTGGGAAATCACTAACTTAAATTCTACAGATACCATGTCAATATTTATTTAGTCAAACTGAAATCATAAAATCAAATCAATTCAATTTTTCACCCAAATTTATCAGACAAACAACAAGGAAATATTACTGATCAGAAAGAGCTTAGGTTCAACAAAACTGGATGCCATTTTCTAAAGACAACTCCATCAGTCTTGTAAGTACATTTCAGACTCTGCAGCACTTCCAGCTCTGTTTAAAAACACCACAGTGACAAAACAAAAGCTGACTTAAGAGGCCATCTCCTTGACAAAAGAAGGAATAAAGTCCTGTCTATGACCATCATGACCATGTTCTAGTAGAGGCCTGAGCAATGGAGGGGCAGTCAGGGAGGGTTAAGATGAGCAGCCAAAGCTGCCTTACTCATCCTGGGGCTTCAGAGGTTGGGTGTAGCATGAATGCAGCATGAAAGGCAAGGCCTGCAAGCGCCCACTAAGTAGTATATCTGAGCACTGTACTCAGAGCTGGTATATGTGCAGAGGCAAGCAAGCATGGGTCATTTGCCATTATTGTGGAAATGTCCTTTGTACAGGCTGCTGTAAGCCAATGCAAATTAGGGCAAGAAAATGCCTTAATGTCCGTGGAAGAAAACACCACTGCAGCTCCAACCGGTGACAATTACCTACATACATGTACAATCATGCACTTGTTTATCAATTCATCTGGGAGTTGTCTGAGCTTTGGTGTAAGCAGAACCCCAAGATGAAGGATGAAGGGAGGACATTTTCAGAAAGGACAGATGGAAGAAAAGATTTAAGAGAAACAAAGCTGATTTGAAAGCAAAACTTTATCCAAAAAAATGCAAATAGCAGTGATAAACATGCACATAAATGTTCCAAAACTTGATCCACTTATTTGGAAGTCTGTTAGTAGAAAGAGACAAACCTGCTTATTTAAAAAGGCAAGCACTATTAAGCACCACATAATGTAAAAGACTACAAGCAACACTGGTTTCCAGAAATACGCTACTCTGAAGGTGTGCATGCCTGTTTCAGTGTGGGCTAAAGATTTTATTTGTAAATTAACAAAATATGAGATAATATTAATGCATCTGATGAAGAAATATTAGCCACTTTGGTTACCCACATACAGAAATTAAAGTCCACTATGGGACAACACAACAAACGATGTTATCACATTTAAAAGAGCAGCTAGAAGAAGGTCTTAAATGTGAGATTATGCCAGAAAAATATGAGCAATGTAGGGGCAACTGAAACGAAGAACAATCTCTAACCATTACAAGTTTCATTTCACAAGTTATTATTCCTGGGCAGCTGTTTCCAATCAAAAATGCTCAGAGTTGGGGAATAAGTTATTTAATCTAAATCTAAATAAGTTATCAATAATTTGTATACCCATTTAACTCTCTATGATCAAAAGCAATGGAAAACTCTAGCAAAAATGAGAATTAAATCATAGTAGAAAAGATAACGATTTATAAACATACTAACAAATCTGCTTCAAGCTAAAAGGCAATTTACACAACTATGATAATAGCTTTGACTCTAGAATTAAGACTATATCTTCTCCAAATTTCAACAATGAATTGCAGTAAATTTACTCAGAATTTGATTCAGTTAAAAAGTATTTTCGCCATTAAAGGTTGCAAAATTAACTGAACAATGTAGTATCATTATCTGGTTAACTGAACTGGAAGGGGGAAGGCTACAATGCCATGTAATTGTGGCAGTTGTCATAACCATGAGAAAACAACTGTCTTTGCATTATAAGCAGCTACTAAGAATGTTGTAGATTGGAGGAAGGGCAGTGACCATCGACACAATCACAAATCCCACTGTGTGGTGGTCACATAATGACCGATACACTATAAATAAAGATATGCTTGTTTTGCTACCTTGAATATAGATACTTTTCTAATTTCACAAAAAGGAAGAGCTTTAGGATCTCATAATTACAAATGGATGACATATATGTGTGTGTATATATATATATATATATATATATATATATATATATATATATATATATATATATACATACACACACACACACACACACACACACACATATATATATATATATATATATATATATATATATTCAATAAATAATGACAAAACATTAAAATACTGAAGCTCACTAACCATAGCTAGATTCTAAAGATGCACTGGAATAATGCTGTTCATGAAAGTAAAGCGGTTACTCTGTTAACTATGCCTACAAATGAATAAAGAGTTATGAGTTCTTAAAATACATGACTTTAATTGGAAAGGTGTTCAGTGAACATGTATACTCAAACTTGATTGTGTCGAACAACAGTGTTATAAGAACTTAGGATGTGGGGAAATTTAACCTCCAATCTCAGAGTTAACGTATTTAGAAATGGATGAATTAATGTGCATACAGCTATCTGTTCAGTACCTCTAAGATCAAGTGCATCAAAAGTATCTTTGTAGAAAATATTATACTTTACAGTCCTATCTTGTTTATAATCAACATTTTGATAATAATTCTCAGCATTTGCAGATTTCATTGCCTCATCACTTTTTAGTTCAATACTACCTACAAAAATGTTTGCTGGCATTGTATATTTTCATATTCCTGTTCAACAAAATGCAAATTCTTTTGAACACACCAATTCTTCCTTTATACATTTTAGCAAAATGCCTTTTTGTAGCTCGGATTGTTCAAAACTGAATAAAAACAGGGCAATACTCACTCTTATGCTTATTATCACTTTTAGCACCTAAGGCTAAAATTTTCATTGCATATTATTTTCTCTTTCCTATATTACAGTAACTATGCATTGTCTCCTAACTCTCTTTTTTCATATCCATTTACTCTTGTATTACATTCTCACTCCATTACTCATTCTTGACAGAAATACCAAGGACATGGTCTGGCTAATATGACCGCTTTAATCAGGCTGATTACTCTAGAAAAAATGTGTACCTCATGACATGACATGAAACTTCCTATAACTAGCTAATTTGTAGTAAAAGACACGATATTTCTTACTGTAAACATGCAGTACAAACAAAAATGTGACTATTGTTTCCTGTTGTAGGTGCAATGCAAAGAGAAGCCTTAAAAAACTAAATACATAAGTTTGAGGGACAGCTGAAATGAAAAGAAGTGCATAGATTAGGGATGGATTTATCTGAGCACAGGGAGAACTGGAGGAAGGAAATTTTATAAAATACTGAAGAAAACAGGACATTTGGTCAGCAGATACGACTGTTGTGAAAGTGGTACACCTGGATGGTTAATGAAGAGGAAGCAATGATAGTGAGTGCTACATGGTTGTTACAGAATGAGGAGAAATTATTCTGACAATTTGGGAGTGTGAGTGGGAGAAGAGGGTATAAAATGAGGCTTTTCATGAATGGGAGAATTTTTTTCAAGAAACTGAAAGAATAGGGTATACATTACAATGTCTAATGGGAAATGAATAATAATAAAAAGATCAAAAACAAAAACACTATAAACCTTAAAAATAAAGCGGGCAGGAATCAATAAAAGCCGGCTAAACTCCAAAAAGCAAGTTTATTACAATGAGCGCTTTCAGCAAGGTCCTTACCCTGCCTTCTTCAGACAAACAAGTGCAAATCAATTAAGCCACTTTATATAAAAAATGTACATCAATTAGCTAAGCTTAAATAACTATTAAAAAGAAATAGCACCATTTCAGATGTCATTCATACATACTAGCGTAACATTCCGCTATTCTAAAAAGCGTTAAAATATGCCCAATAAATTTATATTGATAAATGCATGTCCACTTTCCAATACTTAAATTGTATTGTATACCTCATATGAATATTTTAAATATAATAATAAAATTACATAATATGTAAAAATTATTGGGCAACTACTGTACTGAGATGCATTAATGATTGTGTATAAAACCTGGGGTAGCAGTGCTTAAAGTTACTAAAGCTGAGACCTTGTTTTGAGTAGAGTGCATAACACAGACACTTTGTCTATATTTCAGCAAGAAAATTAACATAATCATCAGAAATATAGCAGGTAGTGCTTTTCATAAAGTGTTTAAATAAAGGGGATTAGCAGTAGCTATAAAAAAATAAGTTCTGCCTAACAGTTTAATACTTTTACTGATAAATTCAGGCTTATAAAGATATTATGCCAAAATCCCAGGCAAATATAGAAACAGATCTGAATAGTAGGTAAGGATTGTCTCTGGCCTAGCTAGCCTGCCTATTTGCTCACTAATTGAACAAGCTGAAGATTTTAATTAATTCTTTATTTTTATCCCACCCCTCATCAAAACTGCATTATGTTCCACATTTTTTAATTATATTATATTTTTGAGCCCATTATGTCTTCAGAAATTTAGGCCAAATGTTAACTATCCATTCTGTATTAAAATGAATGCATCCTTTTGTTTCTCCTGAACTTTCGTGTTGTAGTTTTTAGTTTGCATATTCTTACGTCTTTAAACAAGGATTGTACCTAATAGGACTCCATGGATTCTTCTATGTTATTTAAATAAATGTGTTAGCAATCTGTTGTCTTTTCTTTTTGCAGCACATGGTAAGCTGCTCAGTTCTCTCTTTTGCTTTATGTTATGCCCCTCTCATATGCATTTGGGTGCAGACTATGCAGTACTTTTGCTACCCTCCTAAGAATTGTTTCTATTGTCTCTCCCTGGGATGAAACAAGAGTTTATTTGTTGCTATGTGAAACCTGTGCTAGAAGCTCTAAGGACAAGACTGCAGAGTGCTCTATAAATAAAGCAGCATTTCCACCTGGTAGCTTAATGTAGGCCAATGTCATTCATCCTGATACAGCGAGGCCTATCAACGTACAGCTATTCCAGTCTCCCTCTATCCTGTTATGCTCAAGGCAGCAAGCACAATATACAAGAAATCACCTCCCTTGAGTCATATAATGTGCTTGACAGCACTTTATCTTAAAATACATACCTTTCCCTCTTCCATTCTCCCACTGTGATTTCTCTAGAAGCAGTATAGATGGCGTTCTCTTTCCTGATTCTTTGTTATGATCCCATTGAAAGTGGTAACTAAACAAAAAATAATTATTGCTTAACTTGTCACAGACCCAACAGCAGTAAACTATAACTGCAGCCCTCTTCCCCATGATGTCATGTTCCAAAGAAAGTTAAAATTAAAGCACCTTAAATCCCATTTTGTCACATATCTGGCAGCAGTATACATAGCTTGGTCCCCCTGTCCTGCCTCCTTCTGTTACTGGTATTACCAATTGTTTAACATAGTTCTTACATTGAAAAGCTTTTTTTAATACTACACAAAACAAAATAGTAGCAGAAGGAAGCACTGTAAAAGCAAGGCTGTTTATGCGGATTATCAGCACATTGCTGAGTTAGCATTGTCTATGCACTTTGCATAAATGGCACCTTCATGCAAGGGCCTGCAGATGTAAAATAACATAACATGAAGCAGAGCAAGTGAGGGGGGCCCAAGAAGTAAAAGTGCCTGGAGGTGCAGCAGGTTCCCCTACAAAAATGTAACACCATGTTAAAAAAGTGTAATTTCCTCTAGGCAAGATTAAAAAAAATGCTATGTTTATTTACAATAGTTACATGAAATGCAAATAATCACTTTGGTACTCTTTGAGTAAGCATAAGATTAAGATGAATTTCACTCTCTACCCTCTGAATTACCAGCAGCTTGCTATTTTTATCTGTTATTAACTAGTATATTATTTGACAAATGCAATTTAATCCAGACATTTCAGAATTATGTGAATATGATGGCTACAGTTTCTCGGTTTGTCAAACAGAAATGTTTTTGCACTCTGAACACCAAATTGCTTGTCATTATAGTTGCATCAGTGCAACAAAATAGGTGGCAGTGATAAATGGTTTTCAGCAATCTGATTCTGTGTCCAGCAAGAAACTATTAACCTTAGAGTGCCCATTGTTGTCGCACACATTTATACAAAACTACACTTTCTTAGAAGAAAAGGTGCTAAACAATGTTGCTAAAACAATTACAAAAATCTACCTGGAGCATGAGGCAGCTGAATAGCTTCATATAACTTTGAAGGATGTCAACATAGGATGGTTTCCCATTTACAAGCTTACTTGTTTTGTAAAGAAATGTATGCATATATTCTGAAAGACAAGCAAACAGTTTTGATGATAAGTCTGAAACAGCAACAGTCTTACACAAAGAAAAAAAAGGATTTGAGGCCAGGATTTAAATATGCAAAGTAGAATAGGTTCATAGGTTCACAGGTAGGTACTAGGCTATCTGCCCAAAGGCATTTATAAGCCTAGCCGGAATGTGCTGGCTTTCGCCACCCCCTTAGATTAGTTCCCTGTGCCTCTGTCCAGCAGAGCCACTGAAGTGATCCCTGGGGTAAACTTTCTAATTCCCATCCACTTGTCAAGGTTTTTCTTGAGTTTTAGCAAGGAGCTCTGCCTAATGTAGATTGAAATCTTGTTCCAAAGCATGGGAAGTCTCTGGGACAGGAATCTATCCCTCCAGCACGTCCTATTTATTGTTGTGGTGAGGTTTAAATCTGAAGATTGTGTGGCTTGAGGGGATATGGTTTTCTTTAGGTGGAGCATGTCTATCAGTTTTGGGTTGGGCATGGCCTTGTATGTCAGGCAGTGATCACTTCTGAGCAGGCAGTTTGCAACCGAGTACAGCTGGAGTTTCTTCAGTCGAGCTGCATAGGGCATCTGTTTGAGGCCAGTGATCCTCTTGGTGAGGTACCTCTGTGGTCTTTCCATCTGTTGCAGGTGACTTGTATGGTACATCCCAAATGGGGCATTGTACTCTATGATGGGTCTGATGAGTGATGAGTAGAGGGGCACAATGACCTCTTTTGATCTGGATGCGAACCCTTTTGTGATTAGGTGGGCCACATAGAAGGATTTTCTAACCACTTTGGCAATGTGATTATCAAAGGAGAGATTATTATCTACTTGGGTCCCCAGATCCCTTATTACATCTTTCGTATTTAGGGGACTACCACCTATGTGGTAGTTTGTGGGTACTTTGGGTACTTTGTTTTCTCCAAACAGGATGACTATGCACTTTTTGGCATTTAGCTTGAGAATGTTTTAAACAATGCTCTAACTTTTTTTTTTATTTGTACTGCATTAAATTTTGCAATAATGAATATTCTTCTCTTTTATAATATAAAATACAAGTATGACTATAGATCAGGCATACTATAGGCAGACTGTTGTTATTTGTTTCAGCCTTCTCTTTTGAAAATACTTGCCTTTCAGTATATATGCATGCATTTCTTTAAAAAAGAAACAGAACAATATGGAGTTTTATGCAGGAAACAGTCAAACCCTGTAATCAATCCAAGTTTGCAAAGTCATTCCCATACTAATATAACCAGCAATAATGTCACCATAACTTGGACTAAGAAATATTTCTCCAGAATTAATAATGCAGGCCCAAAGAGCAAGTCCGAATCCACAAAACTGGCACTTTTGGCAGTATATCATGTATTGTGAGCAAGACGTCCTGCTCTACCAGAACTGATTTCAGTGAAGTGCTCCTTGTACCTACAAATATATTAGTGATTTTTATACTGTAAAAACAACTCCCGCAGCAGGTGCTGTGCTGATGGGAAATACCTTATTCCTGCTATAGCAATCTAGCACCCACATCCAATGGAACCACATGTTTTCCTTAGGTCTATGCTACGTTCCTTGTGCTTATGTAAACAGACTTGCCTACTGCCATCATCTTAATTTCCATCAATGGACTGAAACAGAAGTTCTTTGGTAAATAAAATGAAATGAAAGAACAGGAAGATTTATTTCATGTCATAAATTACCATCTCTCTCTCTCACCCCCTCCCCTTTTTGTCCTTCTACTATACACCATTAGCCCAGCTAAACAGACTGAATATAAAGACCACCTGGTGCCATTATATTCAAGAATGGTACCTGGGGCAGAAACACCACAAAAAATACATGCCTGTGAATTGTTCTAGTTATTTATATGCTCTATTTTACTTTAGAATGCCTCCATTGTTAACAGGGCAGTCTCTCATCCAACACACAAAACTGCCAAGGAGGAGACAGAGACAGAATAAACCAATTGTTGTACGTGTTATCCTATAGGACATCTCAACCAAAGCAAACTTGAAATCTTCAAGTGCATATGCAAGCTATAGTGCTTGGTGAAGATATATCCCAAAACAAAGACAGTGTAGGTCATGTAATCATTGTCAATATGCGTCTGGATCTAATGTATTCATACACCCTGATACTAAATATAAATATACTTTTAGATTGTATGTTGACTGTAAGACAAGAGACTTAGTATATCTAGCAGTCTGCCAAAAATGTGGTTCCTTCTATGTTGGTAAAGCAATAGGACCTGAAAAGAACGCATTAGGGAACACTTATATGCAATAAATAGAGAAGATGAGACTAATGCTCTAGCTAGGCATGTTATACAGAATGATACCACTCATACATTTTGCTTCACAGTCATAGAATTAATACACAAAACCAGTAGGCTAGGTGATAACAATAATCATACAGAAAAACAAGAGGCCAGATGGATTCTGAGACTACAAGCTGATAGACTACATGGGCTAAATGAAAGGATGTCATTGAAGCCTTTCTTGAAAGAGAGACCGCTTACACATTGATTGCATTTAGGTAGTTTTTAAACATAAAGTTTTTTAATATAGTTATTAATATAGTTTTTATATGTATGTTTAGGTAATCGATTTGTGACACTAAAAATCACACCTTTCATTTTTATATTTATCTAGATGTGTTATTATGTGTGCTCTTGTTTTTAAATGACAAAGTCATAGAAACATTTTTGCATTGTTTATTCGTGATATGCAGGCGATCTAGTTTACAGGATTTTTATGTTTGTATGTCTTTACATTTGTTTGTTTATATATATATATATATATATATATATATATATATATATATATATATATATATATACACACACAAATGTACTTTTTTCAATGTTTAGATGTGTAAACATATGCATTGTAAAATATAGGCAACATACAATATGTATTTTTTATACCTTAGAAGTTTTGGCTATATAGCTTTAATTAATTAATGCGTTTATCTAATTAACTGAAAGAGGTAGCAACAGTTGATTGGCTCATTGACTATATAAATTCTGACTTTGCAAAGCTGGCAGCTGAAAGTCTGAAGAAGCGTTTGTTAAAATGTGAAAGCGCGTACTAGCCGTTTATATCTTCTATGATTGTTATATAACTTTTGGAATAAAGCTGTTTTAAGAAAATAAGTCGGCTCTGATTGTCGTGTTGTGCCCTTGAAGTTCTGAATATTTGGATTTTGTACTTTGCTTCACGAGGGTGCTTCATCCTGAGCAGTGTTCGCATTTTCTCATACCATACAATATTGAACAGAAGGTAAAATATGGAGTTAATCAGGGCTAGTACAGGGACAAAACCAGTGTGTTCTAAGATACTGCTTGAAGCCTTTCTTAAAGAGGTTTAGAGAGGGTTCCAGAATAAGGTTAGCTGGAAGTGAACTCCAGGTTTTGCCAATGAACTTGGCAAACAGGGAGTCTCCATCTGAGTTAGTAGCTTTGTGTGTATGGACCAATAATTTCTTGGATGACCGAAGTGGTCTGGGATTATTATAAGGTTTTATGATATTTTTAAGTGCAGGAGTATTTTCTGATTTATTGAGAATTTTGTGTGCAACAATCAGCTGATTAAACTGAATTAAGCTGGTCGATTTAAGCCACCCTAGGAGTTTAAGGTTGTGAAATTGATGGGTCCTATATGTGGAGATGGTGGAGAATCTGGCAATATAGTTATAGCAGCGGGCGAGTTTGGTTTGTTCAGTTTTATTTAAGTTGGAGAGAATGGGGGAAGCATAGAGAAGGGTAGAGAGTAGATGAGAGTGGGCAATTGCGGTCCTAGCTAACGGGGTTAGGAAGGGTTTATTTTTATATAGTGACCCAAGCTTCTTATTAATGGTTTTGATAGTTTTATTGACATTCTTCTTCATCTTTCGGCTTTTCCCAGGTAGGGGTCGCCACAGCGGAACTCCAGTCCGCTAATGATTGGTAGTTGATTTTTACATGTCGAGTTAACAGCCCTGACACACAACCTTCAACGAAGGTACGCTCATTCACGCATATCTCCACGCAGAAGACGATCTAGCTGAGAATCGAACCGGACAGCATCTTACTGTGAGACGACAACGCTACCGCAGCACCACCACGCAAATCGAATTTGAGATTATTATAAACTATTACTCCTAAGAGCTTAGTATGGATGTCAGGGGTAATAGAGGAACCATTGTTGGATGTTATGGAGAAGGAGAGTGGGGTGGACCTACTAGTTGGGGTGAAGACTAGTAATTTAGTTTTGTTGGTATTCAGGAGCAGGCGATGATTAGAGAGCCAGTTTTCAACTGTGTTAAATGTATTATGGGTTAAGGTTAGCAGATTGGATGGGGAGGAAGCCATACAGATCAGGGTCGAATCGTCTGCGTATTGGATACAGGTTGCTTCAGGGATGGCAGAGTGAGGGTTGTTGATGAAGATAAAAAAGAGGAGGGGACCTAAGATAGAGCCCTGAGGGACGCCAAGGGTGAGAGGTAACAAGGTGGATAGTTTGTCCTGCCATAATGCAGCCTGTTGTCTACCACTCAGATAGGATAGGAACCACTGAATAACATGGTTACCTAGAGAAATGGTTTTCAGTGAGTGGATGAATAATTGGTGGTTGACCATATCAAAGGCCTTTGATAGGTCTATAAAGAGGGCTGAGGATAGCCTGTTATTGTTATGGTTTTGGTGAATAACATTTGTGAAAGAGAGGAGGTTTGGGTGAGACCCTGTGGTGTGGCCTAAAGCTGAGCTAGGAGTTGGCCAGCAAATTATTCTGGGTGAGATAGTGCATAAGTTGCTTATGGATGCACTTCTCCATTATTTTGGCTAGTGGTGAAATAATGGCGATGGGCCTATAGCTGGACAGTTCTGTTGAACTTCCACCTTTGTGGAGTGGGATAACATGGGATACTTTCAAGATGGATGCACAGCACCCTCCGTTAGGGTCCTATTGATCAGGATGGCAATGAGGTATGCTAAGGCATCTGCAGCTTTTAGTAAGTACTCTGCTGGGAGGAGGTCGGCAGATAGGGTGACATATTCCCCCATTTCAAAAAATCAGATTCACACTGCTATCAATAAACTGACTCTTATTTAGAAGAATATCTGTTAGATAAAAGAATAGACATTGACATTTATCAATTTTTGTGTCAGCGTAACCCCATTATCCCAAATTTGTTTAGGATTCCCAAAATACACAAATGTGCAGAGAAGTCACCTTTTAGACCAACTGTATCTGCTAAAGGTTCAAAGACCCATCCCTTAGAAGTGCTTATTGACTATTGGGTAAAGGAAGTCATGGAAAATTCACCACATTTGATTAAGGACTCATGGGATTTTTTGGGAAAATTGAAGCAAAGTGTTGCTCGCCCTGCTCTAACATAGATGACAAACAGGTGGGGTAGTTCATTTCGATACTTTATTACACAGAAACACATCAGGATGGATAACAACATCATAAAATATAACAAACTGATTAACAGACACACCTTACAGACATACATACATGACGATCAACTGCAGTAGCCCAAGCAGAAGCATGACCAGGAAGTATAGCCAAAAAATCTTCTTTATTCACAATGAATTGAGCGCTTTCGTGAGAATATAACACACTTCATCAGCATTTAAAAAACAGTTGCAAACAATGAATTTAAATAATCCTCCTGAAAAGGTCACATGACTCAAAGCACACCTGAATCAAAAATTAACCCTTTTTACACTACCCGTTTCCTACTATTCATTAAGGAAAATTAAAAGTTAAAAGGTAAAAAATAAGAAGTATTATAAATACATCCTTATTACACTGTGTAAACACACTATAGCTCATCTCAACAAAATACATGCATTCATGTATACATTTAAAGTAATTAAATACTGGGTTAAACATAATATGACATAAGCCTAAGTACACAAAATATAGAAATAGATTCATTTAGTCCTGGGGGTGAACAGGCATTTAATTCTCTACATTCTATTAGATCATGCCACGGACCACCCAACAAACTTTGATGAATGGTGTCAATGCTAAAAAACAAAAAAATATGATCTGGGTTCTTTTCCAAATGGCAATATAAAGCATTAGTAGTTTTCATATGTTTGATATCATAGATGTGTTCATAAATTCTTTCTTTGAAATTAAGAATTGTCTTTCCAACACAGAAACTTGGACACTTGTTCCATAGTGCCACATATAGCACACCCACCAACTTGCAATTACAATAAAAGTGTGTTTTAACTTTAATTCCATTGATAATCACTTCTTTTCAGTCTAAGATAAATTGACACTGGCTACAGGTACCACACTTATAAGTGCCTCAACTCCTGTCACTAACAATAGCAAATGGGTTATCATTACTTTCCAACATATTTTAATGCACCTAGCTCTTCCAGTAACAAAAATGGGTCTAGTACCCAAAATGTCGGAAATCCCCTCGAAGGTTTGAAACTGGCTCACTGATAGAACCCACCTAGTCAAAATAGGAAAAGCCACCTCAAACAGTAGACCCATAACAAGTGGTGTACCTCAGGGATCAGTCTTGGGGCCTCCGGTATTCGGGATATATTTCTCTGACGTGCAGGCCAAAACCAGTGGGCTATGGCTGACCAAGATGATTGCAAGCTGGGTGCAGTCATCAATTCCCCAAGTGATGTGGACATTCTCCAACAGGGTCTCACCCAAACAAATGACTGATGCCAGAAACATGGCCTCAAGTTGAATGCCAAAAATGCATCATCATCCCCTTTGGGGAGAGTGACGTCCCCACAAATTATCACATTAATAACAAATGTCCTCACTGGGAGAATCCAGGGCCTCAAACACCTACCAGACACAGATAGGCTAAAAGTCCTATCCCTCTACTCAGTTTCATACAGACTCCTCGGAGGTGACCTCTGTCTGGCATACAAGGCAATCACAGACCCCACCTTGATAGGACTGCTGCATATCCACAAGTCAAGCTCCACTTGAGTAACTTGCACGTGCAGCCTCAACCTGGTCTGTGACATCAACAGGACTTGTTGGCAGGACAGATTTGTGTCCCAGGGACTCCCCCATCTATGGAATAGACTCCCTCTCCACATCAAGCAGAATACCTCTTTACCCCTTTTTAAACGCAACCTGGATAACTGGATGGGAAACAGGAAATATACCCCTGGGATTCCACCCATGCCCCTGCTGGACAGGGGCATTGGGTGCTGACTTGTCTAAACATGGGCTAAACTCTTGGCTCAGGGTCAATAGCCTAGTAACCTCCTATGATCATATGTTCTGATGAGATCCTTTAATTTGGTGGAGCCACGGAAAGAGTTACAAATAGATAAGAAGAAAGCAATAATGATGAGCTACAGAAATTATATATATAAAAAAAAATGTAATGATTTTTTGTGGCGGTTGTCCATAAGAAAATTACCAGTGGGGGCAAATAAGCCATATAAGAGAAAACAGGATAGAAAATGTAATAAATATAAAGAAATGGAAACTACAGAACACATTTTTTTAAATGTGAGAGAATTCAAAAACTGTGGAAAGAAGTATGTAAACATGATTTGATTAAAACTATTTAAATTTTGAAATGTTAATTATGGATATGATAAAGTATGAGTTTTATGGGACTAGATCCTAGAATGAAGCAAAGGAAATGGACAGAATTGTATTTTATGTAACATGGGTTGTATGGAATGAAAAACGTATGAAATCAGATACAATGGAAAATGGATGTTGACAAAAATATTGGGAAAATGTGGTTTTGGTTGTGGCTTAAAGAGTGGGGGGGGGGGTATTAACATGGGAATACCAATGTACTGAATGATGTTAAAATATGTAAATATGTAAAAAATATGAATTCTATATATGTATGCAAATAAAAAAACTACTCTTTTCAATAGGTGCCATGAGATTTTTTACCTGAGCTACCACCAATTCAAGCAGATCGGGCCTCAGTTTAGGTTCTTAGGTCCCCACTAAGGAAACCTCCTTAAAAAACTTCTCCAAAGCCAACTTCATGCTACTGAAGTCAGAAGTGACAAATTTCACGACACCCATGCAGATGGGATCTGAATGTTCGACTGCAGAATCCTACACTAAGACACGAATCGTGCCATCCCAAATAGAACCAAGATGCACTTCTCCAAAAAATAGAAGCCAATCTGGTGGTCCCCCTGCTATAAACAAACTATACAACAGAAGGAAGAAACTGTTGCAGAAAAGAGGAAAATCCCAGGATGCAAAAAAACCCCTCACCAGCCTCAGTAAGAAGCTGAGATCCCTCATAAAATCCTCCAAAGCTAGTTACAAAAATAAAATTGCCAAAGATTCCAAAGACAACCACAAGGCATTCTATAGTTATGTCAAGAATCTAAATGGCAATGCTCATATCTCCTCTGAACTACAACAGAATGGCATTAAATAAACTGATCCAAAGGATATTGCCAATATCCTGGCAGAATGATTTAGTGCCAGCTTCACCTCCCTCTCAACCCCTAAAGAGCCCATCTCAGTACCAAAGGATTGCCAAATTCTGGTAATCACGGCCACACAGGTAGAAACCGCACTCTCCAAAGCTAAGAATACAGCATCCATGGGACCAGATTACATCCCAGGCTGTGTACTACATGAACTACAAAATGAACTGGCACCTCACCTAAGTGTCATGTTTAATCATAGCCTCACCTCAGGCTTTGTGCCCACTGAGTGGCACACAGCTACATTTATCCCACTCCACAAGGGGGGATCCACCTTGGATCCCAGGAACTACTGTCCCATCAGTCTGACAACCCTGACCTGCAAGGGCATGGAACGCATTATCATGGAATGTATAAACAAAGACATTGGCAACCTTTAAACACTGGACCCCACCCAGTTTGGGTTTGTGAAGGGCCGACCTTGTCTCCTGAATCTGATTGACTTCTTCAAATCAGTCTCCAGAGCTGTGGACGAGGGTAAGGCAGTTCACACAGCCTATCTGGACCTTGCCAAGGCCTTCAACACCATCCCCCACTCTGGAATCATAGATAAACTTACTAAGCTGGGCAAAAATCCCTAAGTCACTTGATGGGTTGCCAACTGGCTTACTGACAGAACCCAGACTGTAAAAGTAGCTGACTCCAAATCCAGCTCCAGACAAGTGACAAGTGGAGTACCTCAGGGTTCAGTCCTGGGACCGCTCTTGTTTGGCATCTACTTCTCTGAAGTACAGGCACACTAACGGACTCTGGCTAACAAAGTTCGCAGATGACTGCAAACTGGGAGCCATTATTGAATCCCCAAATGATGTGGATATTCTACAAAAAGGCCTTACAGAAACAGATGCCTGGTGCCAGAGCCATGGGCTCAAGCTTAATGCCAAGAAATGTACAGTTATCCCCTTTGGAAAAAAACATGTACCCAAGAATTACCACATAGGTGACAGGACACTAAACATCGAAAGTGTCATGAGAGACTTAGGGACACAGGTGGACAGTGGTCTCACTTTCAATAACCACATCACCAAAACAGTCAGGAAATCCTTCTATGTGGCATACGTCATCACTAGGGGCTTTTCATCCAGAAAAAAGGAGGTCATTGTCCCACTGTACTCATCCCTCATTAGACCCATTATAGAGTATAATTCCCCGTTTGGTATGTACCTCACAAGACATCTGCAACAGCTGGAAAGGCCACAGAAATACCTCACTAAAAGAATCACAGGCCTAAAGCAGATGCCATATGCTGACCATCTAAAAAAACTCCAGCTATACTCTGTGACATATTGTCTACTCAGAGGCGATCTCTGCTTAACATACAAGGCCATGTCAAACCCTGAGCTGTTGGACATGCTCCATTTAAAGAAATCCCAATCCCTCAGAGCCACACGCTCCAGGGATATAAATCTTGTCATCACAATGAACAAAACATGCTGGAGGGCTAGGTTCCTGACCCAGAGACTCCCCATACTCTGAAATAGACTGCCCATACATGTCAAGCAGAGTGCCTCATTGGCCCTCTTCAAAAGGAACCTTGATGATTGGTTGGGGGATAGGAAATTCACCCCGGGGATCATGTCAGTCACTCTGCTAGACAGGGATCCAGAGAAGTAAATATTGTGGGAAGAAATATCCAGGGAATTGTTATGGCTAGGCTTGTATAGGCCCTAGGGCCGATAACCTAGTACCAACCTATGAACCTATGAACATCTAATGTATGGTTTACAATCACAATTTCGAGTGAAGGTTCGGCAACCACAGGATGCTGAAGTATGGTTGGCTGAATCCTGTGTTGCCGAACCTTCATTTGTGCGAATCCTGGTTCAGCGAATGTGCAGTGCATTCGCACATTTGAGGTCAGTCTTAAAACTAGGGATTATAGTACTGTGGGGACTGGGAGATTTGCCCTATTCCCTACTGTAGTACGATCTCAGGGTTGGAATCTGTAATTTGCAGGTTTTGCCCCCCTGCAGAAATTGTCACATCACGTGACGTGCAGTGTTGGACTGCAGTCTTTGGATGTTGAGAAATGGTTGAATTTGCAAAAGGAAGTGTGTTTGCGATATTCTGACCTTCTCCACATTCCGAGTCAAACTTCTTAGTCAATATTTAAGGTAGGAATTTATTTTGACTGTCGAATACATGATAGTAAACCCTAACATATATGTATGTATGTATCTATCTATATATGAATATATTTATTATATACGGATTTATTTAGATAGACACATATACATTTATAAACACATACATACACACACACACACACATACACACACACACACACACACACACACACACACACACACACACACACACACACACACACACACACACACACACACACACACACACACACACACACACCCTACACATAGTATCCTTCCAAGCCAAATGAGCATTCACTTGCTGTGTACAGATAGACTTGTTCACAACTCCTCAAAACCCGAGTTCCTTTCTTTGAATCACTACATTCCCCTTCTCCCAAAATTATTATGGGACAGATACTAGAAGTTCTATTCAAAACCAAAACAAATAGCTCCATGGTCCCAGACAATATACCAGGCTGTCTCCTAGTTAGTACAAAGTATAAAATTGCCAAACTACTCCAAAAGCTTTTTAAGCGTAGTCACTCCAGAGGATATGTACATGGCCTCTTGAGAATGGTCACTGTGGTGGCACAAGGTCTACTCCACCACAAATCCTGACAGTAATTGTCTTATTAGCCTCATTATTAGCATCATCTGTAAAATCATGGAGCATATCTTGGTCACCTTACTCAACAGCAAAATTATTGCCCTATAAATCCTCACCCTAATCAACCTGACTTCAGAAAGGGGTAGATTCATTTTGTTTAATCTGCTTATTTTCTTTGAAAACGTAATGGATGCCATCAACAAAGGACATTCTATCTGAACCTTACTAAAGTCCCCAATGGATTACTAACATACTCACTAGTCTAAACATAAACCCCTATGACACCTGGTGGGTTGAAAATCAACATTCACATAGAGTAAGAGCTTTTTATCTAAAAGGAAGGACACTGGCAGTATATTTCATGGCTCTGCCATGGATCCCTCTACCCTTAGGCAAATGTCAAATGTCTATGGCTAACAAAAATTGACAACAATTGTAAACTGGGTATTACTGAATCACCAACTGACATTCATATCCTCCAAGAATGACTTGCCAGAACCAACACCTGGTGTACCAATCATAATCTTAAGCTTAATGCCAAAAATATAGTGCAGTTGCTTTTGGGAAACAAGTCTATTCAACTGAATGCCACATAAGCATGGCTCTGCTTGAGATCAACACAGTCACTAGAGATTTAGGTAACTTCACTGACAATAAATTACTCTTTAATCATCATGTAATGCTTATTGTTTGGGAATCCTTTTACTATCCCCAGCTGATTACCAAGGGTATATCTTCCACATACAAGAATGTAAAATCCTCCCCTTAACCTCTTTCATCGGGCCAGTCACAGAATATATGCTCCATTTGGAATGCACTCAACAAACACCTTACCCAAAGACTACAACATTTTCTAACTTAAAATAAATAAATAAATAAAGATAAAATCAAAGGCATCTATATCATATTATCGTACAATGTAAATAGCGAACGCTATTTCATCATACCAATAATATCGAAACAACAAAATATCGAGCAAATGGAACAGCAAATTTTTTCTCCGTAAAAAAATAAATAAATAAGCTTAAACACACACACACCCCTACTTATATATGCCACCTCTGAGATCGCATCATAGTGGAAGAAATGGCAAAGTCCCAAAGACGGCCCACCGAATTTTTTCCCTGGGAAAAAATTCGATGTTCCGTGACTTCGCTATTTTGCCATTTCAACAGTGTCGGATCGGCTAAATAGCATTTGCTATTTAGTCCAATTGATAGCGTCATATAGACCTAATCAAAGGACTAAGTCGCTTTAGCTACCTTGACATAGACTAAAAACTTTATTGCTTTTCCTCTGTCTCATACCGATACCTATGGGGTGACCTCTGCCTCATCTTCTGGGATATGAAAACTCTTGTCTTTACTAAACCTTCCCCATCTCAGCATACCTCTCAACTGTCCAGATATTCACAAATGTTGACATTTTTGCTTCATATTTTTGGTCTGTTCCTCATATAATTTGTAGTTTTCTGACAAATCACTGAGGACTGAAGTTACTAAATAATGACATACATTTGAGTTTCAGACTTTTTATCCTTCAGAGCATGCATGCTAAAACAAATTCTGTTCTAGCAACTTTCTAA
Source organism: Protopterus annectens (assembly GCF_019279795.1). Lineage (NCBI taxonomy): Eukaryota > Metazoa > Chordata > Ceratodontiformes > Protopteridae > Protopterus > Protopterus annectens. The sequence continues at coordinate 1,094,406,999 of NC_056729.1, read as the reverse complement.
GTTTAACCAATATCAAAATAAAAAAAGCCCATTTCAGCTCTCTTAAAGGTTCAAAGCTGACACTTTATTCTAATAAAACGTCCAGCAATGATAAGCTCTTTCATCCCATAAAAAGAGATTTCATCAGATAAACAACCACATTGCAATACACACTATAAATACCTTGCCACACTTCCATCTCTCCTAAGTTAATCGATTAAATAATTAAATACTTACAAAAAATATTACCTGTTAAAGTCGTCCAAACAAAGTAGGACTTAATCCACTCTTAAAACCCATTATTCAAATTTTTGAGAAGGCAGTTATGAAGAATGTGTACAAACTGTTCTCTTAGGGCAAGATGTTCTTTTCAAATATGATCAAGAAGGAAAGTGAAATTTTAAATATGTTAAGGAACAACCAGGATTTAAGAGTTATGAAGCCAGATAAAGGGGGAAAGGTGGTATATTACAACAATGCCATGATGAGTTTATTGCATAACGATGTGAGTTATTCTCCCATTTCAAAAAATCAGATTCACATTGCTTATCGGCAAACTGACTCTTATTTAGAAGAATATCTGTTAGATAAAGGAATAGACATTGACATTTATCAATTTTGTGTCAACCTAACTCCATTATCCCAAATATGTTTGGGATTCCCAAAATACACAGATGTGTAGAGTTCATCTTTTAGACCAATTGTATTTGCTAAATGTTCAAAGAACCATCACTTAAAAGTGCTTAGTGATTATTGGCTAAAGGAAGTGGTGGAAAATATGCCACATTTGATTAAGGGCTCATGGGATTTTGAAAAGAGATTTTACTTTTTTTGACAATTGATGAAGTAGATCTCTTCTCTGTTATACCAAAAAAGCAGGGGGTTAGAGTATTTTCAGAGTATTTTACATCAAAAATCCACCTTGTCAAAAGAATTAATTTCCATCACTATTGAATTAATGGAACTTTTCCTGGAGGAAAATTTTTTTACATTTTGAGAGGTAATATTACCAACAAATTACTGGGGTAGTAGTGGGTGCAGCATGTACCCTGATATTTGCTAATTTGGTTATGTTAAGGTGGATTGGACACTCTAAATTAGCCCTAGGTGTGAGTTAGTGCATGTGTGTGACTTCTGTGGAAGGTTGGGTGCCAGGCTGGCAACTCGACACCGTAAAACTCCACTGCCAATCATGAGTGAACAGATGATCTGCTGTGGCAACCTCTAACCGGGAAAAAGCCGAAAGAAGAAGAAGAAGAAGAGGGTGTTAAAATGAGTCTGTAATTAGCAGTCCTTTTGCCAAGCATTTAAACCTTTATATCAGGTTTTTGGATCACATATTTATTTTTTTGGGGATTGGTCTGTTGAAGGGATTGCAAAATTTGTGGATTATTTGAACCAATGTACTAGCTACTTCAGATTTGCTAAGTGTTGGCTATAGGGAAAGTATTAGTTATTTGGAAACCCGTATTTCACACATGGCTGATAGTTTTAAATATAACTTGTTTAGGAAAGAAACATTTTGTAATAGTCATTTGCATTATTCCAAGAACCATCCACATTTTCAAAAGAAAAATTTGGTAAAAGGGGAGGCTATATGTATTGCTAGGATGGCATCTGGTTTGGGGATGTTTGGTGTGAACTTGAGAAACTTAAGGAGATGTTCCTATACAGGGTTTATCCTGAAAAAATGGTTGGTAAAATTATTAATGAAGTTTACCAAGGCTGGGATATCAAATTTAAACTCTTGTTAGGACCAGGTATGGAAAAACTGGGGGAGTGGTTGAGATAATAGGTATGAGAAATGTTTAGCCTTTGAATATAATCAATACGCTAATAACATCAAAGGAATTGTAAAAAAGAACTGGAATACTTTTAAGATAAAGAAAAACATGATTTGTTAGGGCAAAAGCTGGTGGTTATATACAAAACGGGGAGAAATTCTAAACAATTATTTGACGGTAGTGGTCTTAATGTGAAATTTATAAACAAGGGGATGGGTTCATGTGGTAGGTGTAAGCAGTGCTCATTTATAATAAAGGAATGTAATCTGATTTTGCAAAATGGGTTAAAGAGTACGGTTATTTTTCAAAAATGGAAATTGTGACATTTGTAGATTGAAAATGTGATGGCTGACTAGCTTTCTATATAGGAAAGACAGAGTGAGAGGCTTAAAAACTAGAAGGAGGAGACTTGAGCCCTGTACAAACATTCCATATTTTTGTAATAGTTTTTCTCGATTTACATTTGGCATTCTGGAAGTATAAAACTGAATCCTAAAGGTGGTGACTGGAAAAGGTTGTTATTGAACAGAAAATTGATATGGCAGCTTAGACTGAATACCACATTACCCCCTGGTTCAAATGAACAAGTGTCCCTGAAAACAGTTTCAAATGAGAAGGCAGCTACAATAAAAATAGGTTTATTTCTCTTTTGCTTTCTTCTTTTTAAAAGTGATGGCTTAATATGAACTTCGTGTAAGAGATAAAACTCAAATGTTTTAGTTTTAACAATTTATTTTAATGAGGAGGGTTGTTGTAGAATATGGATATGTATTATTTTATTAGAATAGGGATGGGAATTTAAGAGGTAATATTTTTTGTAAGTATTTAATTACTTAATTGATTAACTTAGGAGAGATGGAAGTGTGGTAAGGTATTTAAAGTGTGTATTGCAATTTGCATGTTTATCTGATGAAGTCTTTTTATGGGAAGAAAGCGCTTATCATTGCTGGCCATTTTATTTTAATAACGTGTCAGCTTCAATCCTTTGTCAGAGATGAATCAGGCATTTTTTTATTTTGTTATTGTTTAATTTATGGTGTAACTTTCTAAGTTTATAAGAGCAATATTAAAATCTGTCCCCATTTTTTGGGGCCTTTGACCCCCCCCCATTATTTTAGGCTTTGTCTAGATTTCTTGTGCTAAGAGGTTGAGAGGTATGTATGTCATCAAAAATATTGGTAATACACTGCACATTCAATCCACAGACCTAAAACTTTATTGCAACATAAATAAGTCTTGGAGATACAGTTTTCCCATCCAAGGAATCCTACAGAATAAGCTCCCCTCAGATGAAAAAACAAAACAATATACTGACCTCCTTCAAGTTTTGCCTTAATGAGGGGCTTGATACCCACAAATGTATTATGGGAAAGTAATATGACTCGTATTCAGTAGCATGGCATATACACCCATTCAACTATCTGGATTTTATGGTGACATATAGTCACACAGGCTGCCCGTGCAGTAAGAACATAGAACCTATGTTCATATGTAATCAGAGATGGTTAAACCATAGGCTAAGAAAGCTTAAGCAGTAGAAGACTGGCTCAGCCCATCTACAAAGAAATAGGCTAAGGCTTTTTTTAAGCCTTACTAGCTATTATTGTAAATTAATTCCTAGTTTTGCTATCATTGCCCCCCCCCCGCCCCACCGTGACTAACCTGAACAAAAGTAAGGTTCTCATGAGGGTTAAATGGACTGTTGAAAAACAGCAAACTTTTAGGTGACTAAACATATGCTGTGTTCAGGACCAATATAAACAGTTCCAGACATTTCCAAGTAATGTTTTAGAATGTTCAGATATCTATGAGGTAGGAATATATAAAGTCATGCCTCAGAATAAGATGGGGATGAGCATCCCACCTGTTATATCAATTGAAAGCTCAGCAATACCTTATTCACCAAAGAGAGAGGGAGAGAATACCTTATTCACCAAACAGAGAAAGTGAATGTCTAGCTATAAAATGGGTCCCTCACCCCTCTAAAGTACTATTTATGTGCTATGTGTGTTAATCAATGGCTCTAACATCATAAGGATTAAAACCTAAAATTATCCAGATGGGCTTTAGCCCTCCAGCCTTCTAATTTTAAAATCCAACATTGCCCAGGCCCTAGCCACTTGAATGCACATGTGCTGTCTTAAACTTAAATTGCATTGGATTATGTTAAAATTGATAGTTCTATGCATGGGAGAGTCGTGGCATACTGACTTCCAAGCCTGAGATGAAACTAC